>NW_025927346.1:0-40723 GCF_016906955.1 Phacochoerus africanus
CCCCCCGCTCCCCCGCTGAGAGCATCCTGGCTCATCTTGCACACAGGGCCAGAGGGCACAGGATGAGCTACAGCCCAATCTGATGTCTGTCTGTCTTTCTTTTTAGATTCTAGGACTTCGGTTGACTCAGATTGTTGTATTGGTTTCAGGTGCACAGCAAAGTGAATCAGTTACAGACCCATGGATCCATTCTTTTTTCAGATTCTTTCCCCACACTGGTTATTACAGAATATTGAAGAGAGTTCCCTGTGCTGTACAGCAGGTCCTCGTTGGTTACCTATTTTATATATTGTAGCATGTAGTTGTTAATCCCAAACTCCTCCTGGAGCCCTGTCCCTGTGTTCCCCTTTGGTAAGCAAAAGTTTGCTTTTGAAATCTGTGAGTCTGTTTCTGTTTGGTAAATAAGCTCTTTTGTATCATTTTTAAAATTGGATCCCACATATAGGTGATATCATGTGCTGTTTGTCTTTCTGTGACTGACGGACTTCACTTAGTATGAGAGTCTCTAGTTCCATCCAGGTTGCTGCAAATGGCATTATTGTGTTCTTTTTTATGGCTGAGTAGTATTCCATTGGTATATGTACCACATCTTCTTCATCCACTCCTCTGTCAATGGACATTTCAGTTGCTCCATGTCTTGGCTCTTGTGAATAGTGCTGAAAGGAGCATCAGGGTGTCAGTCCAGTTTCTGGTGCTTCAGAACTAACTAGCAGGTAACCTCCACATCCTTCGCTGGTCCTTTGTCTGCTGCAGCATGGGCAGCCCTAGAGCCTTCCCTTTGTGTTTCTGCATCTTGTGGGCCTTGTATGCGCAGCACGACATGGGACCCCCTCCCCCTGATGCCCAATTGTAGCCTCTGAGGACTCAGCACATGGCACCCCTAGATCAGGGCTGGCACAGCTGCTGCCGACTGTGCTTGGGTAATAACAGCTATTACCGCCACCCTTAGAATTCCTTGGAGATACTGCCTCCTTCCTACCCCACTGGCTTGTGCACGGTTGCTGTGACACAGGCAATGCTGTAATGACTTTCGCGGGAAGGTCGTGACTGCAGGAGAGCAGCCGGCTTCCTCTGTGCCCCCTGGGGACACAGCCCCCAGTCACAGACTTCCCTTCCTGTGGGAGCACAGGGGCTGGGGGTCTGGGGGGCGGCGGTGCATCTAGATCACCCACTGTGCCTGATAAAATGCGCACCAAAGTAAATACAAACCAGACACAGAAGTGGAGGGCTCGGGAGGGAGGGTTAATCCGGCAGGAGGGAGGCTGAGCTGGGGGTGCAGGCCGCAGAGGGGGTGCCATGGAGCACGGTTTGGACGGCCGGCCTCACAGGTGGCAGTGCAGGTGTCAGACTGGAGTGCAAGGATGTCCCAGACAGAGAGGGGCCACGAGAACCTACCACGGCCTGCCCTGCATTGCCCCTCGGAGAACGAGGTGGGGCTGAGAAGGGCGGGCCGGGGAGGCGGGCGGGCTCCGCAGGGCCGGGTGCTGGGCTCTCCCTGCTTTCCATCCGCACTCAGCTGCCTCTGGTCATTCCGGGCTCGGCTCGTGTCACCTCGGCAGAAGAGGCCTTCCTCAATGCCCCCTGTCCTCCCCAGGGGCCTGGCCTCACACCAGCTCCCTCTGCATCTCGTCATCCCCTGCTAGTCTGCGTGACACTTTCTGCTGCCTGAGGTCACCCTTTTGGATCCCTTTCTGTGCCTCGTCAGGGGCTGTCTGCTGCTAGAGCTGCCTGTGTCCTTCATCCGATGTGCCCTGGTGCCGTTATTCCATTTTTGAGCAGCCGCTTGAGAAATAGGCCTAAATGGTGAATAGACGTGTCCGGCCTCTACTGAGAAGCAGCGAGGGTCCCTGGAGGGGTCATGCACAGGGGCGTGGCGGAGGGGGGCCACCCGGCCTGCACGTGGGGGCTCAGGTGGGGACCTGCTAGGGGCAGGTGACAGTGGACTTGGAAGTGCTGCAGGAAAGGCATGTCATCAGGTGGCCCTGGGGCTGGAGAGAGTGGACTCGGCCGCTGGGGGAGGACGAGGAGCAGGACCCCCCGGGTGAGGACTTGAGGAGGGGGCCTGGTTGGGCGGAGCCGGTATGCTGGGCACAGGGGAGGGGGCTCAGGAGGAAGGGAGGGAGGTGTGCGCGGAAGCTTCTGTGTCCAGACCCTTATTGGCATGTCTCTGGCACATCCGCGACTCTGGCGCCGTTAGCGGCGGTCCGATCCACAAACAGGGGGCGCGCGTCGACTGCGTGGAGGACCTCCACGGGCACTTTTGAATGGATGGCAGATACAGGCAGTGCCAGCTCAAGACCAAGGGCAGTGAAGACCCAGCATGGAGTTTTACGGGGTCGTTTCCTACCGCAGTGTTCTCCCTCGGGCCTCCCATCACAGCTGCAGAAGGAGACGTTGTGGCCAGCTGTTTTCTTGGGGACAGAGCAGGTTTAATAAGCCCCGTCCATCTAGGGAAACAGGGCAGCGTTAAATGCAACCCCCCGGAGGACGTGAGATCCACTTTTCTCGGTTCTGCAAGCCCGCAGGGTTCAAGCTGTGGGACGTTGTTGACGCTGGGCTGGCCCATCAGGGGCCAGGCTTCTGTTTAGGACAAGGGACAGGCTGAGACCTTTCTCACATGCTGAGGAGGAGCCGGGCCAGGGCTCCCCCACTTAGGGGGTGGAGTCTCGCCGCCGAGCTGGGGCTGCAGTCCGTGGGGCCCGGCTGGACAGAGTCAGGCCGGGTCTGCGGAGACAGGCTCATGGTTACTGAACAGCCATCCACGAGGAAGGCACACGCTGTTCTCCCGGCCTCAGCCCGGCTGCACGACGAGAACCCTCAGAGGGCTGAACTCAATGTCCTGGTACGTGAAGGTACCTTGTCCTGCTCAGTCTCTGAAGTGACCAGTGGGGCAACTTCCAGAGGGATGTTCAGACAGTGGACGGAAGAACCACGATGAGTAATGAGAGGACGAATAACTCATTATGCCCGAGATGATCTTGAACAGAAAACTAATAGCGGGGCCCCTGCGGCAGGAAGAAGCACAGCTGTGCTCGAGGCGGGAGGTGCGGGTGTAGGTGTGACAGCCTCTCACTTTACAGCGAACCCTCAGTCTGCAAAGTAGATGCTTACGCCTGTGATTATGCACCTTTGGGGACTGGGAATTTAAGAATTTGATGGAAGCCTTAATAAAACTGGGTATAATAATATCTCCCATGATTTCTGGAATTTTGCCACTTGTCTAGTGCAGTCTGCACGTGTAAGGACTGGTGGCTCTCCCTTCCTGAGTGGTGGGTCTGACACCTCCCGTTTTGCATGGGAGGAAACTGAGGCTCGGGATTGCTGGTGGCCAGTGAGTAGCTGGGCAAGGACATGAACTGCCGAGCTCAGAGTCATTCTCTCAGCACCCACTGCCTGTGGTAGCCTGCTCTGTCACTCCTTGAGGCTGGTCCGTGGACCATTCCCCGGTTCAGAACCACTGAATTGTTTGTATGACCCTCCACCTGTGCAGTAGTTGTTCCTTGAAGGAAGGATCTTACTTGTTCAGTTTTATCTGCGGTGCCCACCACAGTGCCTGGTGCAAGGTAGGCGCCCCAGCTAACAACTGCTGAATGGATGGGTTAACTTGGATGAATAGATGGAGATTTGAGAGATGGGTGGTTGGAGGGTAGTTAGATGGATGGGTTGGTAGACGGAGAGGTGGGTAGATGGACAGTTAAGTGGTTGCAATGTTGGATGGATGGGTGGATGGATATGTGGGTGGGTGGATGGGTGGGTGGATGGAAGGATGTGTGGATGGTTGGATGGAAGGACGGATGGATAGATGGATGATGTGTGGATGTACAGATGGATGTGGGGATGGACAGATGGATGGGTGGATGGATGGAAGGATGGATGTGTGATGAATGGATATATAGGTGGATGGATGGGTGGGTGGGTGGATGGATAGATGGATGGGTGGGTGGGTGGATGGATAGATGGATGGGTGGGTGGATGGATGGATAGATGGATGGGTGAGTGGATGGATGGATAGATGGATGGGTGGTTGGTAGAGTAGGTGGGTGGATGGATAGATGGATGGGTGGGTGGGTGGATGGATAGATGGATGGGTGGGTGGGTGGATGGATAGATGGAGGGGTGGGTGGTGATGGATAGAGGATGGGTGGGGTGTATGGATGATAGATGGGGGATGGTGGATAGATGGGATGGTGAGTGATGGATGGATGGGCAGGCAGATGATTAGATGATCACATAGTTAAATGAATAGGTAGGTGGGTACATAGCGTTGGATAAATGGATGGTTAGATGAACACCACAGTACACCAGGCAGGGGGTAGGGTACAGTCAGTAAGAATGTAGTTCAACAAAGTAGATGTGCTTTGAATAAATGTCTTCCTGTGGGTAGTAGATTCTTAAGATACCTGATTTATCCACCAATTTCAGGTAGATCTTTCAAGGCGTACTTGCGGGTAATGTGAACTTACAGATCTATGGTGGGTGTTGCTAATTTGGGGGTTTTTCTGTCTCTGGGATGCATCTAGGCCAGGGACTGAATGTTCCTCCTGTTGCATCATGGTTCTCTGGCCAGCTGCCCAGACGGGGCTACCTCCAGGCTACAGGTCCCCTGGCTCTTTGGGAGGGGTACCGCCCAACTCCCCCTTCTCCATCCAGGGAAGGCTGGTGGACGTTGAAGCTCCCAAAGCTTCCTGAGCACTTCCGTGGGGAGAGGAGAGGAGCTCTCCCTGGACGGCGATGGCTCCAGAAGGACATCGGCCTGTCCTCACAGCTCATTTCCTAGGACTCACAAACTCAAATGCTCTGAGAGTGACTTGGGGCAGGTGGGAACTGTGGCAGGTTGGGGCATGCATGTCCTCGCGGCAGGGGCCACCTGCCGTTCAGCAACTGTGGGTATCACCTCTGCAGATGCCAGATCCGTGTGGGCAGGATTTTCTAACAGAAACTGGAAATGTTTATTTTGATGCCAAATTTCCTTCATTTAAATGTTGGAAGCCTACTCACATTTTACAAACAGAAAGGGTGAACCCCATAAAACATGTTTGTGGGCTGTATTTGGCCTGGGGGGGGTGGTCACCATTTGTCAGCTGTGATACAACAAAATCACTTGTTTTATGAGAAGCTCAATCTTGTTTGTGCTGAGAACGGGGGCTTTTGACTGCGGAATGAACGTAGGGAAAACAATGGCTCAGAATCTGAATCGATGGTCCCCAGTGGAAACATCACGACCCAGGACTGGGACCATCAGTGCCCTGTGCAGCCCGGTGCATCCTTTCTCTTCCTCTGGCCTCTGAGGTGCTGCTCAGGAAGAGCTTGTGTGTGACCCCCGCCCCTGGCTCTAACCTTGATCAGAGGAAGCATCTCTGTGGTGGTGAGAGTGCGGACTCTGGGCAGGGAACCTTAGTTCCTGTCCCAGCTCTGCTGTTTTCCAGCTGTGTGACCACAGGCAGGTGACCTCCCTGACATGTGCCTCACGGTCCTCTTCTGTAGAATGGGGGTAATTGCAACAGAGCCCATCTCCTAGGGCTGCGGAAAGGCTGCAAAGAGACAAGACACATAAATGCCTAGAATTGTGCCCGGCAGGAAGGAAGCACGAGGGAATAAAACAAATACATGTGAGATCTGTGGGGGCGGGAAATTTGTTCCAATAGTTTGAGATACAATATCCACACCATACGATTCACCCTTTCAAAGTATGTGATCCAGGGCTTCTAGTTTATCCGTGGAGTCGTGCGTCCATCACTACAGTCTGTTTTGGGACATTTTTGTCACTCCCAAAAGGAGCCGCTCACCCCTTCGCCGTACCTCTGATCCCTAGCACCTGGGCCACGTGGTCACTCAGTAATCCTCCAGCTCCTGTTGCAAGGACGGAGGGAGGTACCCTGTGCAAAGAGCCACGGCCACAGTTTAGCCTCATCATCCTTTTCTTCATCGTTGTCGTCACCAACGTGAACATCTTTCTCAGCATCTTCATCACTGTCACCGTCTTCGGCAACATCTTCTCTGTGCTTCCCGTCTTCGTCTCTGTCCGTCTGTCTTCTTCGTTGTTGTCCTTAGTTCCTTCGTTATCCTCTTTGCCGTCGTCTTGGCAACGTCTTCATCCGTGTCTTTGTGTTCATCACCATTATCTTTGCGGTCCCTCTTTGATACAAAGTGAGCACTTAGGAGACACTGGCTCTCCACCTCCGTGGGGACCAGCGGCCCCACTCCCAGGACAATGACGCCCACGTCTGACGTTGGGTCAGGAGCTTCAGGCTGATTCCTGCCTCCAGAGGAAGGGAGCCTCCAAAGAGGTGGCAGGTTGAGGGTGGGGCGGGGCCAGGACCTTTCTGACCCTGCAGGTCCGGCTCAGGACCCGCCCAGTGCAGT
Organism: Phacochoerus africanus; assembly: GCF_016906955.1. Taxonomy (NCBI): domain Eukaryota; kingdom Metazoa; phylum Chordata; class Mammalia; order Artiodactyla; family Suidae; genus Phacochoerus; species Phacochoerus africanus. The sequence continues at coordinate 6,364 of NW_025927346.1, forward strand.
GATGGTTGGGTACCAGCGACCCCTCAGTGGGGATGTGCAGGGCACAGCTCTCTACAACCCTCTTGAGAGGGTTTTGAGATCCCAGGAGCAGGGATTCTTTGTGTTTAGCGGCTCCTCTGCTTTCTTGCCTTTTTTGGTGAAGCAGATGTGCCTGGCTGACTCCCACTGGCCTCCAGGGAGTCCAGGGCGTCTTCCTGGGGCTTTCAGTCTCCCTCTGTTTAGAAGCCTCGGGGCACACTGAGGTCCGTCTGCTCTATCAGATAACCCCGCCCCCGGGACCTCATCTGGGTACAGCCCCCTGCTCCACTGCGGGAGTGAGTGCCTTGAGTACTGCGTAGCCGCCAAGGTCAAGAGGCATCTGGGGCTTATTTAGCTGAGGTTTCAAGGATCCCTTGCTAAACACAAAAGGGATCCATGGGGCGGGGCTGTGAGCAGGCCCTGTGGGGTCTGTGGGGAGGGCAAGATAAGACCCCGACCCTGCAGGGAGGCGCTCGGTGGCCCTGCGAGGCTGCGGAGGTGGGCAAGGCAGCTCCAGCGGTAGGTCTTGCTGCCCTGCTTTTAGATGGAAGTACCTGGGCAACAGAAAACAGCGCTTCCAAGTCGGGAAAAGTTTGCCAAAATCGGAGTCTTAGAGGACGTGAATATAAGTCTTGGTCTTTGATGGAGAGCGTGCTATGCAGCGGGGGAGGGGCGGCGGGGGGGGGGGAGGGCTCCGTGACCCCCCGTGGGTGGTGCTCAGGCCCCTCGCTGGTGTCTATTGAAGTGGCGCAAGCTCCTGGCCTTCGCGTCCTTCGTGGGGTCGGCTGCTCTTTGTTTCTCTTGGTTGCTTGGGAGTCTGTCAGGAAAGTACAGCATGTTTTGTGAGAAAAGGCAAAACAACAAACCCCCTTCGGTACCAATAAAACACAGATCCCACGCACAGGGGAGCAGGTGGCCTGGCAGATTTGAGCTCACCTGGCTGAGGGAACCCAGGCACATGGCCCCATCTGCCTGAGCTGTGAAATGGGTATGTGACACCTGCCAGCTTTACCCAGAGTCAGGGCTTTTCCCCTCTGAGTGAGTAGTTGTCATAGCAGTAGCGCTGTGGTAGCAAACATTTATTAAATCTGTGTTGTGTGCCAAGGACTGCGCTTTGTGTATTTGCTGAAGCCTAAGATGTAAATGCTATTATTAGGTGTATTTCATAGGCTACAGAAATGGTGGCTCAGAGAGGTCAGGCAAGATGTTCAAAGTCACACAGCTAGTATGTCATGGAGCTAAGATTTGACCCAGGCAGGCCGGTTCTGGACACTGGGCCTAAAGGCATCCTGCTTTGTTGAATGGTTGCAGACATACAAGCCTGGCTTGGTTGTTCCACAGTCATCGAGGACCCAGGCTTCTTCCTATCTTCCTGCTCAGCTATCCTCACGTTGGCATTTACCCTCTATGGTCCAAGGTGGCTGCAGGAGCACCTGACATCACATTCAGTTTCCAAGGGTGCACAGATCCCAGCTGAGTCAGCTCTTCCAAAAGACCCTTCTCAGAGGCTTTCAGCACACCTCTCCCTACAGCTCCTTGGTCAGAACCTCTTCATGTGGCCGTGCTTAGTTAGAAAAGAGGCTTTCCTGAACAGAATCCACTTTCTGATGCTACCAAAGAAGAGAGAATGGAGGATTAGGTAGGAAACCAGCAGTCTCTGCTACGTAGGTGCTCAAGTTAATTTTGTGTTGAGTTAGCCTGAAGCAAGAAAGGAAGGAAGGAGCAAACAGATGGACACGTGGAAGAAAAATCCTGTGTCTGTGAGATAAGAGCCAGCGATTCCCTAGGCAGTCTGGTCCGAGAAGCCTGTGTGGAGCCCTGATAGGCTCTGGGAGGTTTATAAGTGCCTCATGTTCCCGTCCAGTGCTGGGCCCAGGGACTTGGGCAGGTGGTGGGAAGCTGGGAAAGGGGAGGAGGGGACAGAGCTGCAAGGGGCCCCTGGAGTGATGAGGACAGACACAGCTGTCCCTTCCTCGGTGGTACCTCCACCTCAGGACTGTGCAGTTCAAGGACAGACACTTCCTGGGCAATCTCTGTGTGCCACCTGCAGCCCAGGGCACTGGGGGTGGAGGAAGGAACCAGATGGATGCAGGAGCTGCCTTCAGGCCCAGGGGATGGGGGAAGGTCACCTAAGAGAGGGTGTGAGACCTGTGGCCTGGGGGAGGGGGATGCAGGAAGTAGCACACCTTGGTGCAGAGGGCGCTATCCGTCCAGCGTCCTCCTTCCCACCCCCAGGCAGCTCCTCACCTCCCCTGTCTGGGCCGGTGAGGCGCAAGCTCCCTGGTAGAACTGATGGAGTTCCAGGGCCTGTGGAAATTATTTGGTGTGTAGGCTGGTGCCCTATCCTTTTAAAAATCGAGGCAGTGTTAAGTGGAATTTGTGCTTCTCTTGGCCCTGGTATTTCCTTGCCCAGTATTTGCTTGTTTCCTGGAGGAGCCCGGGAGCCCCCAAGCCCTGGGGAAGCAACACTGGGGAAGTGTCAGAGGAGGGAGGGGACGGCCAGGGCCTGGCACGCAGCAGGTGCTCCATGTTTGGGGACCAGAAATCAAATCATCCTGATGCCAGGGGCCAGGCAATGGGAAGCATTATATATTACTTTCATTTTCCAAATCTGAATAAGGGACCGATTTACGTGCCAAAACAAATGGTGCGTCTCCCTCCCACCCTGTCTCGGCCCAGAGGCTGCCACTGGCCGTGGGCTGTTTGCAGCCACTCAGAGGCGGTGTTACACAAGCAGCCGTAAGCACACCGGTAACTAGTGTGCTCGGGGGAGGTGACGCCCGTGAGGGAGGGGCCCGAGTCCCCTCCTCCAAGGGCAACAACAAAGCCAGTCAGAAGAAGAAATTAAAATGTGATTTGTTCAAGCTCAGAACACTTAATTTTAACCCAAGACATTGAGATGTGCCTTAACGTGGGCTGCTTCTGCTGGGAAACCAAAGACTTTTCCCTGCAGAAGGACCAACAGTTAGTGCTCTTCCTTGCTTGAGACAAACGCTGGTTCTTTGCAGAGGAGTGAGAAGGAGACACTTGGCAGCAGTCGCGCACAGAGTCCTTCCAGAGACGGAGCCCTGCCGTCTACACTCTCCTCTCCCACACTCACGCGGACGGCCGGGTTCCAACATCTAGCCTTTACTGCCTTCAAAGCAGTCCATTTGGTTATTGTAGAAATATGTTTTCTTTTTCCATCCACGCTGAGTCATTCCATCCCTGTGTGTAAAGTCTGATTAGATCACCTGATACAGGCACAGGTCCACCTGGCGCACGTAGCTGGGGAAGAAGGGACCCGCGCCCGACAGGTGCACAGGTTACCGCGGGAACAGACGGCACGGGGCGGGTGCTGCCTTGCCACGCGTGCGTGCTCCGCGGGTCTGGTTCGCCAGAAGGACCGGGAGGGTCAGTTCATCTGGGGTCGGGTAAGTGGAGGTAACAGGACAGCACTCCTCCCACGGGATTGCCATCCTCATTTAGGGAGGAGGCTGCGTCTGAGACGACAGCGGTCCAGAGCCGGGGGGAGGTGTCTCTCAAGGGATTTATTGCAAGGTGTTGGTGGCGGTGGCTGTGGGGCTGGCTATGCAGGTCTGGCATTGATGGGACAGGCCGTCAAGAAGGGCTGGAACTCCCTGGTAGGGACCGAGGCTGCTGTCCACAGGCAGAAGTGCCTCTTCATTCAGGGAGCCCCAGCCCTGCTCGTGAGGTCCTTCTACTGATTGGACCAGGCCCACCAGACCATCTGTGACAATGCCCCACACTTAAAGTCACCTGGTTATGGATGTTAATCACATCCACCTTTACCCCAGTACCTCGATGAGTGATTGATTGAAGAACGGGGGATGAGGCCTCTCCGGGCGGACAGATAACACAAGATCCGGTGCTGGAGGTGAAGGACAGGCCTCTCTTTCCAGCTTGAGGCCTTCCCAGAGGAGGTGAGGTGTCTGCCCAGGAGCCCAGGGCTTAGGCCAGCTGTTCCTGTGGCCCCTGGCGAGCCTGGGGAGCTTCGTGTGTCCTGTCACTGTGACCGGATGTCTGTGTTTTCGGGCCAGGCCCCGGTGTCCTGCAGTCAAGGACACCTCCTGAGCAGGGAAGACTTGCCCCGCTCCACCCACTCAGCTTTCTGTGTCCCCTGGACACTCATGCAGAAGGATCCAGAGCCGTTGGAAGGACCTGAACCTGCATCCTGGGTGTACAGCGGACACGCCGAGGGGTTGGGTGGAGTTTGGTCCCAGTCCGAGTTCTCCCCAAATGCACGTGCCGGGGAAATTGATGGAAATGGACGTGCCTTGTTTCATTCAGAACTTTCCCAAGAATCACGCATTTTGGGAAACTGCTCCCGTGTGGCTGCATTGCTAGTGGTGTGTGAATGACCGGTATGGACCCTGGTCCCTCCACGTTGGTGGCTGAGGTCATCGTGGTGACCGTGTGGATGCCTTTGCCCCGTCGCCTGATGTGCTCTGGTCTGAACACCCGTGTGTGGACTGCGTGTTATTGGGTTAAAACGCCCTGCCTTCCTCCTGCGTGTTACAGCGGAGCATCACATTGACTTTTTTTTTTTTTTTTGGCTTTTTGCTATTTCTTTGGGCCGCTTCCGCGGTATATGGAGGTTCCCAGGCTAGGGGTCCGATCGGAGCTGTAGCCACCGGCCTACGCCAGAGCCACAGCAACGCGGGACCCGAGCCGCGTCTGCAACCTACACCACAGCTCACGGCAACGCCGGATCCTTAACCCACTGAGCAAGGGCAGGGACCGAACCCGCAACCTCATGGTTCCTAGTTGGAATCGATAACCACTGCGCCACGACGGGAACTCCCACATTGGCTTTTAACACTTATGCACGTGGGTGGGTTGCAGTAAAGGGATGTGATGAAATACTCGATGTAACGGGGTGTAGGTGGCTGTGCCCGAGGGGGCCGGTGTAAGCAGCTCGGTGTGGGGGCCACGGGGCACAGAGTTGGGGGATGGGTGTCCACGGACTCGCTGGCCTCGCAGGCCCTGGACTTTGTCCTGAGTTCACTGGGGATCTCAGATTCGAGCTCTTTGTGGGACTGGGGATATGTTTCAGAAGGTCCACACGTGGCTTGGGGGCAGCAAGATGCCAAGGGCCCCTGGAGGCTGGTGGCCTGGGTCAGGCGGTGGGGGGATGGGGAGGCAGATGGACACGTGAGGTGTCGACGCCTGGGACCCCACAGACTTGGAGACTCCTCGGGGCTGGGAGTGGGCAGTGGGAGGGGCAGAGGGTGGTTCTGGGGTGAGTGTGTGGACGACGGCCAGCCTCTGAGGCGGACCCTGGACGATGAGGAAGGAGACGAGGTGGGGATGGGGTGCGAGGCAGCTTTGGACGAGCACATCTTGAGTGCCGGGGTCACAAGATGCTGTGACGGGGGCGGCTGCACTTCCCCAGGCAAGGCCTCCACGGGCTGATCATTCGTCCTCGCTGGGAGCTGCGAGGGCGGAGGTGGCTGGGGCTGGGGGGCGGCTGCTGTTCCCCGACGTGGACAAGCTCTGCCCTTGGAGCCCCCGGCCCATCTCTGGGCTTTCCATGGCTTTGTCTCCGTGTCACATCCTGGAGAGGTCCCCTCCCTGACCCTCTCTCCCAGGGCCGCCCACTTGTCCCTGGTGGCCCCCTGCCCTGACAGCGCCCATCGGGTCAGAGGAGCCACCCTCTGCTCGCGATTCGCGAGCCCCATGCCCAGCACAGTCTGGCACAGGAATCACCCTGATGATGGGGAGACGTTGCCCCGCTGGGGGAATCCCTTGGTGACTCAAGGCTGGCGGTGGAGCCGGATCGGTGTTCCCAGGAAGGAACTCCCAAAATAGCCGGCGTCCCCGTGGGCGGGGAGCCGTCTGTTCTGCAGCTGCGGCTTCTCTCTCCAGGAAGGCGTTTTGCCTTGTTTGACGGGATTGCTTCTCAGCGCAGTTCTTGCTTGATGCTGCGTTGACTTGAGGTGTTTATTGCAGCCCCGCGGGGATGAGGGAGGCCTGGGGCCCATGAGCCGAGGGGGACAGAGCTGGCTGCGCGTCTGGAGCCAGACAGGCCGTTCCTCCCGTGTCCCCGGAATTACCTGCAGCCTCGGGGCCCTGCCAGGTCTGTGGTCCTGAGAGGCGGAGAGGGGTGTGCAAAGGGCGCTTCAGAAACGGGCCATATGCCAGGCACCTAGCTGGGCGCTTCTTGGGCCATGTCACCATCCTCACAGCAATCCCAAGAGGTGACAGTTTGTCATCAGCCCATTTGGGGAGAGACAGGAGAAATACAGGGAGTAACAGGGTCGGGATGGAGGGTCTTGAGTGACTTGGGCCAAGATGTGGGCCCCCGCCCCGTGGTGTTGGCCTCGCCACCAAAGCACTTTTCTGGGCAAGGTGAGCCACCTGGAGCCCAGGCTCAGGAGGCCTGGGGTGGGGGGGGTGGAACAGGGGGACAAGCCTTGGCCAAGGTGGGAGGAGTCACCTGGAGGGGTGACTCATGGAGGGTGTCGTCCCCCCCGCCCCCACGCCCCCCACCATAGCCGGCTTCCAGGGTGAGGTGGGGGATGGGAAGCATCCTCACAGGGTGAGTCCCCTGTGCTGGCAGGTCCTCCCACACCTGAGGTGACGGCTGGGCCCTGCACAGACTCCAAGCAGCTGATGGGGAGAGGTGAGCTCACAGAGGTCAAGGGTCACACGGTGAGACGGGGCTTCCCTGGTTGATCAGGAACTGTTTGGCAAGGACCTCGGTTTTGGGCTTTCATTGGTTTTCTAACTCCCTGTGCTCATCAGTCGATGGCAGGGACGGAGGCCGGGGTCAGGGGGAGGCTTAGCGAGTCGGGGTCCGGGGAGAGCCTGGGCTTTTGGGCTGAGCGCTGGCCTCTGCTCTCCACTGCACTGCCACCTTAGAGAGCTTTCGCGATGAAGAGAGAACCATGGCAAGAGTGCTGAAGCTGGAGCTTTGCGTGGCGGCCCATGAGATGGGACTTTGCAATTCCCGCGACACAGTGTCCCACCTAGTGGATGGAAGGTGGCTGGACAGCAAGGACAGAAGAAAGTCACTGAAAACAGGGGTCACCAGGCTCGTGAAAGCCTTGTGGTCTGTGGTACTGGGGAGGGGGTGCCTGGTGGCACTGTTCCCCAGCACCCTCCTGGCACCAGCCCCTCAGCAGTGGCAGGCCGCGTGGCCCTGGTTCTTGAAGCCCCTTGATCACAGCTGGGGGGCTGGGGGTGCAGGATAGGGTGGCGGTTCTCCCTGACGGAGAAGCCCAGCAGCTGGATGCTCCCCTGGGACACTCAGCCAGGGCCACCTGTCCCCCGCTGACCTCAGAACGGAGATCAAGACCTGCTTTCTCCTTGGGCCACCCTCCCACCATGCCAGGCACTCCAGGGAACTTGGGCCACCCGCCCCACGTGTGTCTGGGAGGCAGAAGGGGTCCTCGGGACAAGGAGAGGTTCCCTCCCTCCGGAGCCTGGTCCCACAGGTGACATAGGAGAAGAGGGGTCCCTGGGCAGCCATGAGGCTGACAAGGAGCCAGGCGCCCCCTCAGCCCAGACGCTGTTCCACTCCAGCCTTTGCTCTGTATCTTCAAGGGCAGCCAGAAAGCTGATGTTTTTAAGTGAGAACTCCCAGTTGATTAATATTTGCTTCATATTCGTGTTTTAAAAGTATTGCGTGAGCCAAAAATACAACTGCTTGCTGGATTTGGACCAGCGCACCAGTGGGTCTGGTAGCCAGCCTGTCCCCCATGCCAGCTGGCCAAGTGAGTGTCTGATGGAGGAGGGAGGGGCTGTCTGACAGAGGGAGGGCTGGGTGGGTGTCTGATGGGGGACTTTCCGGGGGATCCTGGCTGGCAGGGAGGCTACCAGCAGGGTGGTGATGGTGGCTCTGTTGGCTGAGTGAGGCTGGACGAGACCTGGCGAGGGACATAAACGCTGACAGTCAGGACACCGCCACCCACTTGTGCGCCAGCCTCCGCCTTGTCTTAGTTTCTCCACCCCCTCCGCACCCCTGGGGTCCCTGGAGCAGGGGAGGAGCAGAGGATTGGAGGCTCATGTGGGAGGGTGGTGTCCTCTGTCACCCTGCTGGCCCGGGGCCGAGCTGGGACTTGAATTCAGACTCTGCCTGTGTCGTGGCCTCGGTGCTGGTCCAGGGGATGGGAATTTGCAGCCTGACAGATGTGGATGGTACAACCTCTTCGCCGCACCTCCTTCAGCCCCCTCGGGGCATCCTGGCCACCCAGCTGGCGGTGGCCTGCTGGCTCCCCCGCCCTCCACCGCTCCTCCTCTTTGGTCTCCATCTGCTCGCTGACCAAGCTCTCCGTCCCCAGTCATGTCCCACGTTCAGAGCACAGGGTTGGGTGTGGCGTTCGGCTGTCACCACAGACTGGCTCAGAGGAGACACAGGAGGGCAGGGGAGCCTCTTTGGGCTGGTTCTCATCTCCCGACACCTGGGGGCCCTGACTACGACACACACCCACACTGCACAGGGACCCCAGGTGCCATGACCCCATCCTGTCCTGTCCCCGGTGGCCCATGCCTTTACCTCCTGCTCAGTCCCCAGGGCCTGTCCGGTGTGCTCCTGCTGCCCGCGTCTGTCCCTGCCTCTTCCTGCGGGCACAGGCTGGGACCAGGCTGGGGGACAGGCAGGAGCCTCTCTCTACCCTGGTCTCCTTCCCTGGTGTGGCTCCCACACCCACACGGCGCTGTGATTGGCTGCCACACTCCTGCTTTCTCAGCGGGGAGAGTCAGAAATAGACTGTGGCTTCCCCAGTTCCAGGAGGCACCAGAGCAGCAGTTTCTGAATCAGGGGTGGGAGCCGCTGTGGGCGGAGCCGGGGAATCCCTCGGGCGCTGGGCTGAGGCTGCCCCGCCCCGCCTCTCCTGAGGCTCCACCCACCCCGCCTGAGGCTCCGCCCCCTCACCCCCAAAGCCCAGCCCCTGGGGCTGTGGGGCTGGGTCTCTGCAGGTCCTGGAGAGCCCCTTGCTGCTGAGGCTCCAAAGCAGCGTTGCTGTGGCTGCAAACGCCTCGGGGAGGGAGGGAAGCCGGCGTCCATTTGCTCCTCTCGTCAGGCTCTGGGATCTACGCAGAGAATAAGACCTGGTGACACAGGTGACACAGGTGCCAGTGTGGATTCTCCACTTTGGCCTCCTGAGCCCCTATGGTCTCATCTGTAAAGTGGGTATAATCCCACGTGCTGTCCACCTTGGATATGAGAGTTGTCATTCATCACTCCTGCTTTGGGAAGACCCAGTCCCACATGGAGAGCGAGCTGAGTCTCGAGTAGCAAATGGATGGAATATTGTGTTTAATGTATATTTAGTTCAGTGTGTGTTAATTTGGAGCTGGCAGTGTTCTTACTCTAGAGCCAGTATCTTTGCCTTGCCTCGAACATTTCACAGGCCCCTTGATGGCTCACGGGCCTGTGGCACTTGTGCTTGTCTGATGTCCCCCCTCCAAGCGGCTCTATATCTCCTGGTGGCAGGTTCTGCACTGTTCTTCCCTGGACAGCAGTCTGGAAGAGTCTAGAAGTGCTCCCACAGGCAAATCCAGTCCTGGCCTGCCCTCACGCCATCCTGCCCCGCCTGCTCCCCACCCTTGCGAGCCTTCCCGGCTTCTCTGGAAAGAAACCCAGACCTCAGCAGGGCCTGCAGGTTGGGTGGGTCCTGCCCCAGGAGCAGCACCCGTCACCGCAGGAGTCCTGAGCTCAGGACCTTTGCACACGCTCTTCCTTCCCCTCTCGGCTTAGCCCTCCCCACTGGAGCCTATGCTCCCTGAGGACAGGGCTGGGTCACACCACAGCATCAGGGCCAGGCAGGTCCTCAGGTGCTCACTAATACCTGACTGGGAGGGTCAGGTTAACTCACATTAGCCTTCTCAGCCTCATACAGGGGGGTGTCCGCACAAGTAGGGGCAAGTCCAGCCTCACCGCACACCCACCCCCCATGACTAGGGTCCCACAGGGAGGTGCTCGGGCTGGCAGTCCTGCCTGGGGCTCCGGGCCCTCTCGTCCAGCCTCTCTGGGTAGAGAGACAGTTGGTGCCAAGCCGGCCGGCTGTGCTCTGGTCGCAGCTACAGACCTACAGGGCTTTGACCAGAGGATACCCCTTTCTGCTTCGTTCAGAGATGCTCCGAGGACCCGCTGTGGCCCCGCAGTGGGAAGTAGGACTCGGCACCAGGCTTGCCAGCTGCATAGGTTTTGGGGGTGAGATGTCCACACTTTGCCGAGACGTGTGACTTGGACAAAATGGCTTTCTGGGAACTCAGCCCATGATCAGCTGACAACCCACAGGTTGGGTTTTCTCAAGACATTTTTGAAGAAACTACTGTCCCAGGCCAGCACGGTAACGGTGGGTTTGTGCATTTTCTCTCAATGCCCTCAGCTCTGTGAGGGTCTATTGCTAGACATTTTGGAAGAGAAGTGGGGATTCAGCAATAAAAAGCCTCTCTGGGGGCAGAGTGGAGGCTTGGTGTTGGTTTCAGGGTTGAGGGGATGCGTGGCCTTGGTGCTCAGGTGGCCCTGCGGGCACCCGGCTGGCCAGGTGGTGCCAGTAGGCACCTGGCTCTGCACCCCGTGTGGATTCTCCACACCTCCGCCCAAAGTGTCCTCTTCCAGAAGCCTGGCTTGCCCACTCCTCCCAGCCGTCCCCAACCCAGCCAGTGAGCAAGTAGGAGACACAGTCTAGAGATGGGACCTCCCTGTGGCTGTGGCGGGCTCCTCCTCGTCCTGCTGGATCCCCATGGCAATGCACCTCCAAGTGCCCCAGCCCATCACTCAGCTTCCACAGCCCACCTTTTGTCTCCTCCTGGCCTTGACCACTCCCTGAGTTGTTCTGGTTTGTTTACTGTTTGTCTGCTTCCTCTTTAGAGGGTGACTTTCCAAGGGCAGGGACCACTGTGTCCTGGGATTTAGAACAGTGCCTGGCACAGAGCACGTGCTCCATGGTCACATATTGAGTGAGTGGCATTGGGGGGGTGGGGGTTGACCAGGCTGAGGCACCCCACCCAAAGAGCTGGGTTTGTGCCCCTTGCTTGGGAGGGAGCTGGAGGTCCTGGCCCTTGGTCCCAGCCGGGAGTTGTGTTTTTTTGTTTTTGTTTTTGGAGGGGAGGTAGGTTCAAGCCTCAGCAGACATCCAGATGAGATGTTAATCAACCACCCACCAGCCAGCAGACACACAAAACCCCCAAAGGAGCAGACGGCACACTGTCGCTTTGAGTGTGGAGGGAGGAGCAGCTGAGCCCTGGGGCCGCCCTGGGCTTTGTGCTGGGACAGGGTTATAAATAGGAGACAAGTATTTCTGGAGGTGACAACCGCTTTGGGGCAGAGTATTACGGCCCCACATTGTGGCCCCATTCAAATGCTCAGCCTGGTGTCTCTGCGCTGAGACTAAAGGATCCGGAAGTGGGAAGGTTTCTGGCTGGGCCCCAAAGACAACATTATTGGAGTTACAAAAATAATTGGAGCTTGGCTTTAATTTTGGCTAATTATGCCTCCCTCTCCTGACAAGCCTTTTATTTATTTATGTGGTTTTTTTCTTTTTGACTGCGTCCTCCAACTCCCTCCCTGAGAAGCCATTTCAAAGGAAATGATAATTTGTCTTCCTATCTCGCAAAGCGTGTGTGTGTGTGTGTGTGTGTGTGTGTGTGTGTGTGTGTGTCTCTCTCTCTCTCTCTCTCTGTGTCGGGCTGGTGGGACGGCAGGCGGGAGCCGTGGGCGTGGCTGGCGGGAGCCGTGGGCGTGGCTGGCAGCTGTGGGCGTGGCCGGGCTCACGCTCTCGGCCCAGGAGATTCCGGGCCTGGATTGGCTGCGCGCGCTCGCTCCCTCCTGGCGGTGCTCCCTGCGGGTAGAGGCAGGAGCTCCCTCCATCACCCCGCAGCTGGCGGGTGTCCACTGAGGCTGAACGGGGCAGGAACAGGACCAGGGCCGGAGCCCGTGTCTGGGTCGCTGGGATACGGAAGCGGGAGTCTCGCCCGCCCGCCCCTCCCTCCGCCAGCGAGCAGGGGACCATCTCCCGGGTGGAGCTCCTGCTGCTCCTACGCGCCGCCTGGGGAGCCGTCCAGCCCCGCGGGCTGGCAGCAGATCTGGACATGAAGAGCTGCCCGTCCAGGGAGGGCGCGGGGACTGCCCCAGCCGCCCGGTGACGGAGGGCCCCCTCCCTCCCGCGTGGAGGTCTGACTCGCCAGCAAGAGGCAGCCACCAGAGGAGGCTCCCCTTCCCTCCTCTCGCTTTTGGGGAGGTGCTCTTCAGGGGGTGCGCCAGCCACCTCTGACCCTCGCAGACCCAGGGCGGAATTCGCCGGCAGCCACCATGGTGCAAAATGTAATTCTAGTGTTTTTCCGCAGACGGCTGAGCCAAAGACCCGCCGTGGAGGAACTGGAGAGAAGAAACATCCTGAAACGTGAGTAGCGGGTGACCCCCTAGGGCTCTCCTCACGTGTGCTGATGCTCAGGTTGCTGCAGGATCCCAGCGTGGGCGGTGGGCGGTGCAGTGACTCTGGTCCTTCGGCTGAGCCCTCCTGTGTGTCTGAGCTGCCCAGGAATCTGAAAGCAACCCCAGGGAAAGTTGAAACACCCAGAAGCATCCCATTTAAAATTGAGAGGGAAAAAAAAAAAAAAAAGACTCTCTTGGCTTGGTAAAAGATGTCCCTACTTCAGCGTTATCTAATGAGTCAGCCCCATAGATCTAAGGGAGATGATTCTGTATCCTTTCGCAGGCTGGGTTTCAGCAGGTTTCCCTGGCAGTTTGGACAGGGGTTTCTGATGGCCGCAGGTCACCACAGGCAGGTGTGGACAAGGGATGAACTCACCCCTTAGCGGTTACACCTGGGGAATCAAATAGCCCCAAGGAAGCGAGAAACCTTGGGGAATGTTGCCAGTGGCTTTCAACTCCACAGTGTGATGCGATTCCAGACCGCCCCCCCACCCCCCCCCCCAGCCTTCTGGGCTTCCCCCGCCTGGGGCTTCCCCGGTTAGGTGTGTGGTTTGACCAGTGCTGAGCATTAGTGTCCAGGAAGAACCCCCGAAGTGTAGAGAGCACTGTTCCATCTCATTAAAGCCATTGATGAGTTGGGTGGTAAAACCCTTGCAGAAGTGTTTTCGCAGACACTTCTTATGTATCTGGTCAATGCATTTCAGTTTTCGAGACATTTTGTATGAAAAGTGTCTTCTAAGGCCTGTATTTTTGAACCGTTTTCCTTTCCCTCCTCTCTTTATGATGGATGGACACTGCAGACATTCTCTGAGCTTGGGTTTCATTGCATGGCCATCTTTCTACAAAGAGGGTCCCGAGGCTGAGCTGTCAGAAAGTGGGTGCCAGGGCCCCTGCTCCAGGCGTGGAGCCCTAACCCATTCCTCTGCCCAGCACCTTCATTAACTGCCTAGAAATCCCCTCTCTGTCGACCGTTGGAAATACTTAAACCCTAAGATCCAGAATTCTTGGTTTTATTGTTTTAATTTAAAATTATAGTTGATTTACACTGTTGTGTCAGTTTCTGCGGAACAGCGAAGTGACCCAGTCCTACATGTATATACATTCTTTTTCTCATATTATCTTCCATCCTGTTCTATCGCATGAGATTGGCTATAGTTCCCTGGGCTGTGCAGGAGGACCTCATTGCTTATCCATTTTAAATGGAATAGTTCACATGTTTAATTTTTTAAACCTAGGATACGGCGACTGCTGTTCTATTTTACGCAAACTAGGCCGCATCTGAGGATTTAAAGAAAAGCTTTTCATTGATAACAATCTTCAGCACGTGAGCAGATACAAAAGTCAAGCTATTTGTGACACATATTTGAACTTTAAAAAATGAGTCACTTACGATGGAAAGCGCCTAAGTCTGATGCCCCTGAAGAAAATCTGAGACTTGAGTGGGGCAAGTTCACGACCCTCAGCCTGGCCTGCCGCCCAGAGCGGGCAGAGGCTTTTCTCCTGGGAACCGTTCCTCCCATCCGTGGGGACCCCCTCTCTGCTCTGGTGGATGGCCAGGTCCCCCCGCCGGCCAGTGCCCCTAAGGGAGTTAGTCTTGGCACAGAAGCCCCGGGAGCAGGGTGGGGCCTGGCGGGCAGAGGTGGCAGGTGGTCCCGGGATGGACAGAGCTCGCTTCTGCGCACAGAAGAGGCAGGAAAACAAGCCCCTCCAACCCCCACTGCAGCCCCGACATCCCTTCCTCACCACCTGGCCAGGCGGGTCCATCCCTGGTCGGACGCTTCTCAAGTGCCCTGGGCAGCAGCGCCTGAGAATTTCGCTGGCTGGTGGTGGGCGGTGCTTTGGTTCGGTTTTGTGCTGGGAGAAGCGAAGGGAGGAACTGTGTGAGGCGCCGCCCAGGGCGTCATCCTCGCAGGCCCTTGACCCAGGCTCACGCTCCATTGTGGCGTCTGCTTTTCATCAGTTCTTAGGCTGTCAGCACGTTGTATTTGCTCCCTTTAAGTGGGGAGCTCATGACTAACGCCATCCTGTCGGAGGAACACGCAAAGCTGGGCCTGCGTGTTGATGGAGACAAGAGCGTAAGACAGAGCGGCCCTGTGCCTGTGATGATACTAAAAATGATCCTGTGGCATTGGGCCCACGCTATGCCAGGCCTCGGACTCAGCGCGTCCGGTCCTCATTCAGCCTTTGGAGCACAGTCGCGAGGTTTGCTCGGCGTCCCCATTTCCCTAGTGAGGCAGCTCGGACTCCGGGAGGTAATAGGACTTTTTATCAGGAGTCTCGGCACAGGGAAAGGAACCGCAGTTCACGCCCATGTGTCCTGGATTAGACTCATGCACACTCTAGTCACTGTCTCAGGAGCAATAGTGCAGGTCTGATGATTTACAGAAGATGCACGTGTGACTGTCCCAGCTCCTGCCACTATTTCTGGAAAATCTGGGCGTGGAGGCTGTGGTCATGGCTCCCTTGTTTTGCGCAAGGCACCGTGTTTTCTGGGTCTGGGAATTAGACATCCCGAACCCAGCACTGAGTGGCGCTCAGAGAGAGTCTGCGGCTTAACATCTCAGGAGGGACTTCTAGGAGTTGGTGCCCCACCAAGCGCCTGGCCCAGAGACGATCCTACCAGACACTTTCAAAGATCAGCTCTCCAAAGCCCGTGCTGTGCCCCTGTGCCCTTGTCATGCAGGTGGTACCCATGATTTTAAAAAAGGAAAGATCTGATCTTGTTTCCGTGTTTTCATACGAGGGCTGTACTGGGGGTTTGTTCGTGGCCTATTTTTAAGAACTCTGAAGAATTAGTTTCATATCATTGTTTGAATCCCTCATGGTTGGCCTAGGTGGTACTTTCATCACTTTTTTCTAATTGTATTATCAGCTTTCTGATTAGAGCTTATAACTGTGGTTTCTTCTGGCTTTTCACTTGGATTAAGACCCCAGGACATAACAGGGTTTGGTTTCCTTTCTTAAAACAGCCAAATGGAAGCTGCATCTTCCGTCTTAACGAAAGTTACAGAAGAGTACGATGGCTAAGTATACAAAGCGCCTAGATACCCTAAATCCCTCAGGCGCACAAATGTTAGGAGTGTTTTAAATAGAGGCAGACATGTGAACTTATGTTAACTGCAAGGAGCAGGCTTCCCCTTTCTCAAACCTGGCGGTGCGTCTCGGAGTGCTGACAGACGAAGTCCTTTTCCTAGGAGTGGAATGCCGGGTCCCCTCCAGGGACCTGAGGCTTTATTTAGCAACAGCGAGCCAGAAATAGGATATCCATTATCTCGTATCCCAGGGCAGAGCCTACATTTTACACTACAGCTCAGCATTCTGCTCCACTTTTAGCTACGAAGTGTAGGTGTGAGCACGGCTTGAATGTTAACAGCCACGCTCACCAAGCAAAGCCAATTTTGGCGAAAGATCCTCGGGGGTCCCTTGAAAGGCAGCTCACGTGTCTTGCTTCTGCAGTGGAGAGGCAGCTGGGTTCCTGGGTATGTTTGGAGTTGAAATATATTCTGAAAATACGCATTCCAGGCGAGCATATGCTGCCCACAATCTGAAATGGGTGTTGTCTTATCTTACGTTGGTTGGCTGAAAGCATGTGTGCCTATTACGTGGAAAAGGGGGGGAAAGGCAGTGACAGTTCTATTAATATTCATTTACTCATTCACATATACGAATATATTATATATGTGTATCTAGCTCATCCTAAATCTGTTTTTGTTTGCCATCTATGTTCCTAGATGTAAATACACAGAGAGAGAGAGTTGGTTAGAGGGAGAGAGAGAGAGAGAGCGAGCGAGCTTTTTCCTGGTTCTCCTGCAAATAAATGCCCAGCAACAATCGATGCGGTTATTTCTGACCCAGAGGAAGCGGGGATGCTGGCAAAGCGTCCACATACAAGGCTTTCTGTGTGACAGTGGGGCCATGGTCTCCCGAGCAGTGATGGGCGAAGTGGGGAAAAAGCAAGGTGATGTGGACAAAAGCGTCTTCTACGTCGTGTCCTTCATCTTCCACCCGCAGCATCTAGAAACGCGCGCGGAGGTTTTGAGGACACTTCCTGCTAAAGAGAAGAAAGTCTCAACCTGCTTCTTCCTTTTCTTTTCTTTGTTTTGTTTTGCTTTAATTTTTCACAGAAAGGAATGATCAGACGGAGCAGGAAGAAAGAAGAGAAATCAAGCAAAGATTGACAAGAAAGGTACTATCATTGAAGCACCTGATTCCTGACGATTCGAGGGAGAAAGCTGCTTCTGCAGCGGTCGGGATGGGCGAAGCAGGCCCTCACTCTGTGAGGGCAGGTGCCAGGAATTCACTCACCAGACGCCAGGAGAGCAGGGCCTTTTGCCATGTCCTGGCATGTAACTGACATGCCTGCCAACAGTGTCCTCGCCTGGCACCCGAGCCCGCGGGCCCTGATGACACTTCGCTTTGTTTCCAGGGGGTGAGCTCTTTACACGGTTCCTGGGCACAGCGCCCGGACAGCAGAGCTGCCCTTTCCTTTGGGACACTGGTTACCTCACTCTGTCTAGAAGCTCCGGATTGCAGAACATTGTATTAGCCTCAAGGATTTGTATCGGGGGGTCTCAAGTAGTTAAGTCAATCAAAATGGACTGTGGCCAATATAGGTAGCAACTCCATAAACGCTGATCTCCTTCTAAAGCCCTGCCCATCTCTAAATTCAGGTGTTCTGGTGTTGCCCTTTTTCTACTGTGTTCTCCAATTATTACTATTATCTAACAATTATTATTCTATTAATAATAATTCTATTAATTATTATTATTATTATTATTGTCCTACTTGAAGTTCATGGAATATCTTCCTGAGCTTGACTTATGAGTACCAGTAGTATTTAGCATTTTAACTTTCTCTACTTTTTTCGTAAAAGCTTCCCTAATGATAGCAGAGAAGAGCCGCTGCTACTGTAAAATCTTTCCTAAGTTCATTCACCTACGGTTCCTTGAGCTGTGCTGTGAACAGGGCACTGCTGGGCTCCTGGAGCTTAGGGTCCAGAGAAGAGGTGCTGAGGGCAGGGGGCTGGAATAGAAGAGGTATACTTTAAACCCCTCACACTTGAGGTTTTTTTGCATCAGGGTTCTATTTCACAGCTTCAGGGTACTTTAAGAATGCTAATTTGGCACGGGACACCTGACAGTGGTGATCTTTTATTTTTCAGCTTAATCAGAGACCCACGGTTGATGAACTGAGAGACAGAAAAATTCTGATACGATTCAGTGATTACGTGGAGGTGGCAAAGGCACAAGACTATGACAGACGGGCCGACAAGCCCTGGACGAGACTGTCGGCAGCAGACAAGGTACCGAGCAGGCCGGTCTGTGCCGCTGCGGTGGGTCGGTGTGAAAGGAGCAGAGCGCGTCCTGCCAGCAAGTTTCTATCCTTGGTGGGCACGGTCCACTTGTGTGGTCGAGGCTGTGCCTGCCCAGATGCTGGCTTTGTAAATACAAGCTGGCGGTAGGGACATGCTTTCACCTGGGGGACACTTTGCCTTTAGGGACTCTGGCAGTGGCTGGGGACAGTCTTGGTGGTCAGCAGTGGTGGTCGCTGCTGGTGTCTAGTGAGTGGAGCCCAGGGGTGCCGCTCCCCCCGCAGCAGTGCACAGGATAGCCGCCCCCACCCCGAGACTGTTGAGGACGTGAAACTCTGGCCTGGGTGCGAGTCACAATAGGCAGGTGGGCAAAATAGAGCTGGACAACACAGGTTTACACAGAGCGAGCCGCAGCCGGGTGGCGGAAAGGAGGAGATGGGAGAAGCCTTCAGGTTACAGGTGGAGGCGGCTCTGGACTCGGTCCTGGGCTGGTCCCGTTTGAGGTGTCCCTGGGGATCCTGAGCAGTCTCAACCGAAGGGTCAGAGGGCCAGGAGGAGAGCAAGGGGGTTGGGGGGGGGGCTGAGGCTATGGGGTGAAGCAGAGGGAATTAACATCCCCTAGCCCGTACACTCCCCCGTACTGGACCCAACCTGCCAGGCGTTATTTCACTTAATCCTCAGCAACATCCCTAAGAGAGAGGTGTTGTCATTATCCCTGTGGAGGTGACCAGGAGAGGCTGGGGGAGTAGTCTTGCCCGTGGGCAAACGCTATTGACCAGCAGAACTTAAACCCAGGAACGTCTGTTGGCAGAGTCTGTCCTGCCTTCCTGCCTCTGGTGATTTTCAGAACCTCGAAGCCTTTAGAAAGAGGAACTATTATACATCCAGCCAATACATTTGCAGGATTTTCTCATTGTTCCTCCTCCTTCATATGCTGAGTGTGAGTCTGGAGCTTATAAGTGAACACGCACGGGCATAGCATCAGCTTGGAGAAGTCCAGACAGGCTGTAGTTGGGCCGACTCAGTTACCCTTGGCGAGGGGCTTGGAGGGGCCCGGGCACGGGGGAGAGGGTGGGCCTCTTTGGTGGCAGGCCTGGTGATGATGGGCGTAGCCTGCCCCTGACATTCTGGAGGCAGAGTCTTTCCTTGCCCTGAAGGCTGATGTTTTTTGTCTCCCCTGGTCCTGGAGGGTTTATCTGAGAGAAGCACACGATGGAAGTGGGCGTTGGGAAGCTGGAGGCGGGCCAGGGGAGAGGCCCCGGATGGGCGGCGATGCGCGTCTCACCCACAGGCAACCGCGAGGTTCTTTTTCAAAATGCAGAGCACAAACCTGCAGTGAAGTCAGAATGACTTCTTCCTACATTGTCTAGTTGCAGCTTTCACCAAAAGCTGAACTTTGCTCGTTGCCTTGAGGCTTGGGGCTCTTAGAAAGCAGGACTGTCAGAATAAGGAGTGACGTTCAGCTTTTGGTGACGATAGCCCCGCATTTATCTATTTATTACGTATCGTGGCTGGGTGGGGACGGCTGGTATCTCCCCTCTTGGGCACAGCAGATAAATTCCCTGAACACTTCCGGAATACCAGCCGTGCACTAGCTCGGTGGACTGTAAACATGAGCAAGTAAGAGTCCAAATGCTGAACAAAAAGCTTTTCCGCCTATCGTGCCAGCACCGAAGTCAACACGTGTTCGAAGTGGCTGTCCTTCCGCAGCCATGATACCAGTTTCCTCTGCTAATGTTGTAATGTTCTGAAAAATGATACGCTGGTTTTCAATTCCAGGCAGCGATTCGTAAAGAACTGAATGAATACAAAAGCAATGAAATGGAAGTACACGCATCAAGCAAGCACCTGACAAGGTCAGATTTCTATTTGTATGAAGTTCGTCATACTCACAATGGTGTTTATTTAAAAGGAAAATTAACATGCCACAAAGAACTATGCGTTCACGTTAGAAAAAAAAAAAATTTCAGTATCTCTGCAGAGAACTGTATTGAACAGAAAGGCACCTCAATTAAAAGCTCTGTTCGCTCCCCTGGTTTCTCGTAGGGCTCGGTGGAAGGTGGTTTTAGGAGGACACTGCTACACAGATCACTGGTTATCTGAGTAGTTAGTGTATATTTAAGGAAATGAGCCTCAAAGCACTGAAAGTAATTTGCCTGTGTATTTAATTCCCCTTTGCTAACGTCCAGAACTCTCGTTTATAGAGCTCCCTGATTCACTGATACGTAGACGAGTGGTGTGAAACGACCCTCTCCATTCCTGTTTTCCCACCTTATTTAAATCTGTATTCATTTCTTTAACACAAGCTAATGCTCCCTCGAAGCTCTTCCAAAGAGCTGGTGTTTCCCCGGCAAATGTTTGAATGACGCTGTGCGCCGTTCTTGGCACTGAGAATACAACTACAGATAAGATAGAGGAGGTCCTTGTCATCATGGGGCTTATGTGCCACTGGGGCTGTGTTGGCTGATTCCTCTGTAATCAAGGCGTTTCACACGAGGGGAACATCCACTCTGCCCACGTGACCGTAGCAGCGATGGGGTGTCTTGCTGATGATGACCTGCTCACTGGCTGCATATTCTTTTTTTTTTTTTTTAATTTTTTATTTTAATTTTAATTTTTATTTTTTATTTATTTATTTTTTGTCTTTTTGCCTTTTCTAGGGCTGCTTCCGCGGCATATGGAGGTTCCCAGGCTAGGGGTCTAATCGGAGCCGTAGCCACCGGCCTACACCAGAGCCACAGCAACGCGGGATCCGAGCCGCGTCTGCAACCTACACCACAGCTCACGGCAATGCCGGATCCTTAACCCACTGAGCAAGGGCAGGGATCGAACCCTCAACCTCATGGTTCCTAGTCGGATTCGTTAACCACTGCGCCACGACAGGAACTCCTGGCTGCATATTCTTTCAGCATCTCCCTCTGTCCGTGGCCATGACAGTCAGGATGGTGTGAGGTTCTCACACACCTTTAATCCTAAGGGGTGGCCGTGATGCCATAAGCTTCAACTGCAGCTGCTGCTTCGTCATCTCTCCCTTGGTCTGATGATGCTTGGGCCCCAGACACAAAGAGAAAGGACGGTCTGAATGGAGATACTGCCTTCAGCTAAAAGAACGGATTCCCTCCCTTTTCCTTTTGTCACAGAGTGGCCACTGCGATTGTTATTTAAAAGATCTACTCTGGAGTTCCTGTGGTGGCTTAAAGGAAACGGATCTGACTAGCATTTATGAGGACACAGGTTCGATCCCTGGGCTTGCTCAGTGGGTTAAGGATCCAGTGTTGTTGTGGCTGTGGTGTAGGCCAGCAGCTAGAGCTCTGATTCAGCCCCTAGCTTGGGAACTTCCGTATGTTGTGGGTGTGGCCCTAAAAAAAAAAAAAAGATTAACTCTGCAAGCACAGTGAGGTTGTAGACAGAAACCAGGTCTCACAAGATAGTTTTACTTTGACTATTTCAAGGGAGGAAGAGGAGGTTGATGGGCAAGAAAAAAAACGAGGCAAGTATATAGTTTGTTTAAAACGTTTAAGGGTTTTCCCCTACTTTGGGGCAGGAATAAATCATCTTATTTTTGAGCATTCAAAACGCTGAAAAATGTTTAGGAAATAAACATTCTCCTTAAAACATTTTTTAATGTTCAGTCTGTGTTTTTAAAAAAGAGGTATAATTGCTACCATTCTATGTATGGTGATACCAAATATTTAATACACCTTCTTATTCTTTAGATGTTTACTAAAGACATGTATTTTCTCTCATAAGTCCGTGATAACTTTCTTAGAAGATGGAACTTTAAGAGTGAGCCCAAAATGTAGACATCAGGACATATAAGATTTTTGTGCTACCACAGTTTAGCACTTAATGCCAACTTTTACCAGAACAGTATTTTTAGTCATATGAGGTTTTCTTAAGCATATGGGACATTACCACAAACACATTACCAGTTCTTTAAGTGCAAAACTATAACTCTACTATATCCAATAATTTGCTTTATTAATCAGTTCATTACTTCCACTGATTTAGTGAAGCCCTGGTCTTTCTGTGTACTCAAGGGCTTAACGGGCAGTTTTCAGATGAAGTTTTAGGCAGTCTTAAGAATTCAGTGTCTAGGAGTTCCCGTTGTGGCACAGTGGTTAACGAATCTGACTAGAAACCTTGAAGTTTTGGGTTCGATTCCTGGCCTTGCTCAGTGGGTGAAGGATCTGGCGTTGCCATGAGCTGTGGTGTAGGTTGCAGACGTGGCTCGGATCCCGCGTTGCTGTGGCTCTGGCGTAGGGTGGTGGCTACGGCTCCGATTGGACCCCTAGCCTGGGAACCTCCATATGCCATGGGAGTGGCCCTAGAAAAGCCGAAAAGCCAAAAAAAAAAAAAAAAGAATTCAGTGTCTACTATTCACAAGAGCCAAGAAGACATGGAAGCAACCAAAATGTGCATTGACAGAGGAATGGATTAAGAAGACGTGGTACATGTATACAACGGGATACCACTCCGTCATAAAAAAAAGAAGGAAATAATGCCATTTGCAGCAACATAGATGCAACTTGAGATTATCATACCAAGTGAAGTAAGTCAGACAGAGAAAGACAAATACCATGTAATATCACTTATACGTAGAATCTAAAATATGGCACAAATGAATCTATACAGAACAGAAACAGACTCACAATCGTGGAGAACAGACTTGTGGTTGCCAAGGGGAGGGGCGAGGGAGTGGGATGGACTGGGAGTTTGGGGTTTGTGGATGCAAACTCTCACATTTAGACTGGATAAGCAATGAGGTCCTGCTGTACAGCACAGGGAACGATACCCAGTCTCTCGCAGTAGACCGTGATGGAAGATCACATAAGGGAATGAGCCTGGGTCACTTTGCTACACAGCAGAAATTGGCACAACATTGTAAGTCAACTATACTTCAAAAAAAAGAAGAAGAATTCAGGCTCTAGTTCCCGAACAGGTGGCCCCACCATTACTTTAACCCAAGCAGGTCCATCCTCATCTTTTACCTGTTGGACTTCTGAGAAGCTTGTAATGGCCACAGAATTATTTGTGGAAGATTTTGGCAGTTTTAATGTGTAACCTTCAATTCATTTTCTCTTTGTGATTTCTAGATTCCACAGGCCATAGAGATTTTCTTCTGAGAAGAATTGTGTTTAATTTTTGATACCAACACTGAACATTCATCAGGGAACTTTCCTGACGCTCATGACCACCTGCTGTGTTTGCGAAGGAGCAGGACCACAGGCAGGTGAAATGTGGGTCGCTCTCACCTGTAAGAGGAGGAAGCGGGGGACGGCCTCCACTCTCTGGTGTCTGAGGAGTGTGAACAGTTGGGGTCGATACAGACCCCAGGAACTCTCCCAGAAGAAAACTCAGTTTTGCTTTGCAGCTCTGCGGTGCGGAGGAGGATGCGGTGTGCATGTGCAGGTCACCGCCGAGGCTCTGAGTGCCGGACGAGTGACGCAGCGTCGTCAGTACCATGTGGCCGAGACGTTTTTATTCTGATCACGATTAATTTGAGACTCCTTAAGTTCCTGTTATACAAAATGATTTACTGTATTATACTTTTTCTTTTTTTTATAAATGTCTAACAAAATACAGCTGCGACATTTTGATTCCTGTTAATTTTGTTCTTTCATTAAATGACTACTTATTGCAGGAAATTAATCTGGCCAGTACAGTTTCTTGGGGTTGGGGTGTGAGATGTTTTTAGTACAGGGGTCTGTGAAACAAGTCCAATTTTATTACTTTTGAGCCATCAGAACAACCACATCAAAGAGCATTCAAACGTTTTGTGTATTTTGTTTTGTAAATTCTGTTAGTATATGTGATTTCGTGCCCTGGAAAATCAAAGTATTCTTTTCAAGTGAAGTTTATGGAGTATTGAGTAATGAACCTAGAAATAAGTGATAGCTTGTTGAAAAAGTCTACCAAGATGAAAATTATGCCTTATTTAAGAGTATTTTGAAGTTCGCATTTGCAGACATTATTAAAAACTCATTATAAGAAGCAGAGGTTTAAATGGAGGTGCGATCGTAAAGAGGAAATTTCCCTCCTCCAGCACAAAGGTAAAAAGTAATCTTGCACAAAGGGGGAAAGTAAGTTAAATAAAAATAAATATTCCAAGTAAATATTTTTTGGCTTGGCCTTTGAGTAAGTGTCCTCGAGAACGAGCCCTACCCTCTCTGCTGGTCCATCCAGGCATCGAGCACAGTGCGTGGACTTTGGGACCTGGGCCCCAATCCCAGCTCTGCACCTTGCAGCGAGGTGTTTATTTCCTCCGCAGGAAGATCTCCCCCCACCCCAATACGGCTGTAATCTTTGAATGAGAAGAAGGAGGTCAGGTGCCAGCGCAGTGGCCAGCACATTCTCAGCCTGACCAGGTGGCCCTGGAGCAGCTGAATGTCCCTGTGACTTCTCACCGCACATGTTACCTCGTTGCCTTCCGTGACCTTTCCTGTTCCGCTGCTTTAAGGCTGTGATGGGTCAGCTGCCCATGGAAACTGCTCAACCCTTGAGGAAGCACTTTGTGCTGAGGGACTTATGACCGGTCCTGGGTGCTAGACAACCTACTGTGAGTTGAACTGGGGTCTTTTAGAAGAAATCACTGCATGGTAGAAAAATTCAAGCTCTACCTCTTACTTGCTGTGTAACCTTTTGTGAATTGTTTGACTTCTCTGAGCCTCAGTTTATGTGTCTGAAATGAGATGATTTCTAAATCCTTTCTAACCAGAAGTCAATCCCTTAATTTTATAAGCATTTATGTGTGTGCATATATACTGTGTATTTAATGTATCTTTATATGTGTGGACTCTATTTTATACGAGCTGTTACTTGTTGCCAATCAACCCCCTCAAATACTGATTTTCTACTTTAAGCTACATATTAGCAGCTCCCTATTTTATATTTTATTCAATTTAAAATAATAATTGGAGCCAGACTAGGGAAAAGATTTCACTCTCCTGTACAAATATCCACATAACTACTTACTATGAAGCAAAGCAAAGAAAAGGCCTCCCTTATTCTAGAAACCTCCCTGGCCCCTAAAGCAAAAAGATTCAGTGGTTAAGAAATTACTGCACCTATAGTTAGAGATAACCTGATGGATGGGACACATGTTTAGGTTTTTTTCCCAAGTACAGACCCATAGCTAATAAATACATTTGAAAATAAAGTACAAGATACCAAAAGAAGGGTTTGGCTGGGTCCAGCCCCAAAGGTTCTATGATATTATAGAACCAGAAGACATTTTCATTGTAATCAAAATGTTTGCAATAACAGCTAACTTCTACCACTGTATTTTTATTAATCTTGAATTATCCTAAATTGTATTTCTGTATTTCATGTCCTTAGGGTCATAGAGGTCGAGATAAACTAACACTATGTGTTAAGTAGGTATGTCTACTCTGCACCTACTAAGAGTGTGTAATCCTGCACTAAATACGTTGATGACATGGCATCTCACATCTCTCTCATCCAGTTAGCTGGAGGAACAACATTAAAAAGCAGTTCGTAAATCACATGGTACTGGTGATATGCATGCATAAATTTACATATGTTGTATAAATTTGAAGAGAAAGTTTATATACTGAGGAGCCTGAAGACTTAGAAAAAACAATCCTACAGAGTTGCCGTTGTGGCTCAGTTGGTTGGAAATCCAACCGCAGCAGCTCAGCCGCTGTGAAGGCACAGGTTTGACCCCCAGGCCGACCTCATGGGTTAAAGGATCTGGCATTGCCACGGCTGCCGCTTGGATTTAATCTTTGACCCAGGACCTTCCATATGCTGCAGGTATGACCATTAAAAAGAAATTCTGCTTTCTTGTTCAGTAACAGATATAGGATCTGAATTATCAACACTCTTCATGACTAGTAGTCATTGATGGAGTTTTTAATGCATTGATTTTATAAATCATTTAACAAAATAAGATGATTATTAAAGTAACAACATTAAGTCATTAAAGAGATTGTTTTTAAGGAGTTTAAAAGATTTAAAAAACTTACTTGGTAATTTGGTGAGAAGAAATTGAGTCATGTCCTGAAGCATCAAGTTTTAAGCCAGTCTGATGGGGGAATGGTGCATTGTATGACTTTGTAAAAAGTACATTTTTAAAAATGCAAAGGGGTTTTGAATTTATGTAATGTTTTGGACACATGGATTTTAAAAAAGCACCTAACATCAAGAGGTCCACCTTGTGGAAATATATGGTAATTACAAGTCTAAATTTATATTTGAGGTGTGTGAAGTCAGCGTTCTTTGACAGCAAACTCAAGTCCAGAAATGCAAAATTCTAATTAAAATGACTAGTCTCACATGATTCATCTTTATTTACCCAGATTTTTATCCAGAAGTTTTTCAGTTTTTCATATGAAAGCAATTTCAGAAGATGCTCATACACAACTGAATATATTGAAAGTCAGGCTGAATGTCGGAAAATATTTTAAAATAGTGAATTACTATAAATTACATTTCTTCATTTTTGGTAAATGTACTGATAATGATGGTGTTAGGAACTTATCGCTAGTTCATATTTAGACAAACGATATTTATTAGAATGAACAGCGGAAGAGCTACCTGTTACCAGTTCTATGAAAACAAAACAGTCTTTTACGGGCATTCTCCTGTGGGACAGCATGGGTTAACACCCACCCCCGCCCAAAAAAGCAGAATAGCAGTATTTTATATTTGGAGTAATAAAAAAACTTTTAAGTCTTTAATCTATCTCAACTGTAAATCTCTTCAAAGGATGTGAACAGGGAAACTCTAAAAATTACATTGTCTTGACTGTGAGCAGTTATATATGCTGATAATTTTAAAAATTGAAAACACGCTGTTATACATGCATCATTTCTTTCGAAACGCAACTGATTCTCCTTTTTCAAAGGCACACGTGCTGAAAATGTGGCCACGATACAGGTGTGTGCCCTGAACAACTGGTCTGCACCACATGGTCCACTCCCTGCTTCCCACCCCAAGAGGTCCTGGGTTATGCTGGTGACTCCAGGTGTGGCACAGCACAGGCTCAGAAAGGACTTAACTCCTTGCTCCAATCTTTGCAGTCCAAGTTAGGTGGGTTTGTTGCTCAGCATTCTATCTTGGGTGTTTATTCACCGCACCAGATTCTTCCATGCTTACTCCCGTTTTCATGCAACCTATTAGTGAGCCTGAACTCACATCTGAGAGCTGTGACTGGGCTCTCTGCCCACGGGTGACGGTGCAGAGGCGGAAGACCTACCCGGAGCAACCGCTGAGCTTCACGCGAGGCAGGCCCTGAGGTCAGGGGTGGCAGCCCTCGTCCCTCTGGACTGCCAGGGTGACCAAGAATCAAGAAGTAGCTGAGGGCCCAGTGTACTGTCCACTCGAGGACCTGCTGTGCATTTATGGAGTCAGGACTGGGCGGCATTTAGGTCGCGTCTGTAGGTTTGGCATTTAAGGTTCTGCCCGGCTGTACTAATGCTGCAAAACGTTCTCTCTCTCCGTCTTTTCCCCGTGTTCTTTTGGAACAGTGACCACTGTACCGCTCCGTATGGTCGAGGAAGTGTGGCAAACCTGTACCAGTAGGGTGTGAAACTGTGATCTAGGTAAGAATTGGATGTCATTAGCAACAATGATTGTTTATTTTTTGATATGCTTGGCACAGGAAAATCAAAACGTGTTAATTAACAAAACCATGAACCCTTCCCAATGCAATCTTGATTTAAACCACTATGTCTTTTAAATAGTAAGATAAATTGAAGAATACGTTTTGTACTAAAGAACGAGAGGTCTAGGAGTTCCGGCTGTGGTGCAGTGGGTTCATGATCCAGCTTGTCTCTGGGACTTTACCGGTTCAATGCCTGGCCCAGCACAATAGGTTAAGGATCTTGCATTGCTGTAGCTATGGCATAGGTGGCAGATGGAGCTCAGATTTGATTCCTGGCCAAGGAACTTCCATATGGTGAGGGTGCCACTGAAAGGGCAAACTGTTTCTTCTAAGCTAGGGGTCTTGCAAGCTATAGCCCACAGACCAAATCTGGCCTGCCTCCTTTTTTTTTTTTTTTTTTTTTTTAATGGTCTGTGAGCTAAGAATGGTCCTTACATTTTTAAATGGTTACATTTGACGTGTTTATATTAGTTTCTACATGATCTCCTCAAGTTTACCTTTTGGTCCACAAAGCCTAAAACATTTACCATATAGCCCTTTAAAAGACAGTTTGCCTGCTCCTGCTCTAAAAACTTTTTTAAAGTGTAAGTAAATATATAATAGAAAATGTTGAATTATGCAGAACAAATGGCTAACTTTTGTTTCTAAGTAAGCTTAAAATTTTTAACATCAAATCTGTCTCAGGGAGTTGCCATTGTGGCTCAGCGGAAACAAATCTGACTAGTACCCATGAGGATGCGGGTTTGATCCCTGGCCTCGCTCAGTGGGTTAAGGATCTGACATTGCTGTGAGCTGTGGTGGAGGTCCCAGATGCAGCTTACTTAGATCTGGCATCACTGTGGCATAGGCTGCAGCTCTAATTCGACCCCTAGCCTGGGAACTTCCACATGCGTGGCCCTAAAAAGAAAAAAATCTGTTTCATTTTCAGACTCATTATAAGCTCACATGACAGTAGCTGTGTGACATGCAGAGAAGGCACATCGAGTCAGGTAAATAATAAAGGGCTAAGTGATATTAAAGAATTATTTTCTCAGTGTGACAACCCACTGCTCCAGCTTCCTTTCATTTAAAATTATTGCTATCATAGCATAAACCAAAATTATATTGTCTACTGATCAAGATGGTATAACACAGATCTCATTTAACACATCTGTATTCCTGAAAGACAACCGGATTATTTCCCTCTAGATGTTGTTTTAGAATATTTCCATGGGCTTTTTGCACCTAATTAAAAAAAAAAAAAAAAGTAAGCAAGCATTACAAATGTAGCGTCTTTGGCAGTGAAGCCTGTGCACATTTGATTTGCCTGCATACTCTTCAAAGGCACGAATGAAAGGAAATCTGATGCTGAACGACGGCTTTAAAAAAAAAAACACAGAGATCTAAAAGCCCAAAAGGGCCACAGAGACCTCATTTTATTAGTTTTTCTTTTAGGGCTGCGTCTGCAGCATATGGAAGTTCCCAGGCCAGGCATCAAATTCGAGCTGCAGCTGCAACCTGCACCACAACTTATGGCAATGCCAGATCCTTAACCCACCGCGTGAAGATTGGCATTGAACCTGCTTCCTCATGGACACTGTGTCAGCTTCTTAACCCACTGAGCCATAATGGGAACCCCTAGATCTCATTTTTAAGTACAAGGAAAGGGTTCTTTTCTTAGCTCTGTATGTAGAGCTAAGTACAGTTGTATGTCATATACTAGATACTCAAATGGCTGTTTGACTAATACTTTGTTATCAATTTTAATAGAAGTGCCAACACTATGCAAGATTTGAGGATCTGAGGGTTTTAGGAGGCACATTGGCCCTCTCCAAACGTAGCAAATTTCTACCTAGAAATACTACATTTGTTCACTCATTTATTCACTGTGCAGGTCAACTTTTCCAGGCACTCGTCTTAGGAAATAGAACCTAGACAAACCAGGTTCTTGTTCCCATAGAATTTACAGGGGTGATACCAAAAAATGCTGTATGATAGAGAGTGATAATCGCATTAATAGGATTGTGAAGGAAGTCCTTTCTAAAGAATTACTATTTTTTTTTTTGTCTTTTGTCTTTTTTGTTGTTGTTGCTATTTCTTGGGCTGCTCCCGCGGCATATGGAGGTTCCCAGGCTAGGGGTCGAATCGGAGCTGTAGCCACCCTATGCCAGAGCCACAGCAACGCGGGATCCGAGCCACGTCTGCAACCTAACCACAGCTCACGGCAACGCCGGATCGTTAACCCACTGAGCAAGGGCAGGGACCGAACCCGCAACCTCATGGTTCCTAGTCGGATTTGTTAACCACTGCGCCACGACGGGAACTCCAAGAATTACTATTTAAATGGGAACCTGAAGAACAGTAAGAGTTCCCAGGAAAATTGAATCACATAAACAAAGACTCTAAAACTGGAATAAGGAGTTCTGTTGTGGCTCAGTTCATGATGTGGTTCATTGCTCAGAGGTCATGAACCTGACTAGTACCCATGAGGACACGGATTCGATCCCTGGCCTCGCTCAGTGGGTTAAGGATCTGGCGTTGCCGTGAACTGTGGTGTAGGTCAAAAAGTGGCTTGGCTCTGGCGTTGCTGTGGCTGTGGTGTAGGCCAGTGATTACAGCTCTGATTCAACCCCTAGCCTGGGAACTTCCTTATGCCTCAGGTGTGGCCCTAAAAAACAAACAAATAAATAAATAATAAATAAAACAAAACAGAAATAATATTGGTTAAGGAACAAGGCCTGAAGTATGTGTACAAGAGGAGAGGAGTAAGAAGAAGGAAGAGTGAGAAACGAGGCAGAGGCCAGCTCACATCCACCTGTGGGGGCCATGTGCTATAAAACTTAAGTTTTAAGGGCACAGGAAACCCCTGGAGAGGTTCTGTGTTGCTGCTGGTTTTTTTTTTTTTTTTTTTTTTTAGTTCAGGTGAAATGCAGATAACATAAAAGAGTACAGTTCAATGGCATTGAATATACCCACAGAGTCATACAACCACCACATCTATTTAGTTCCAAAACGTTTTCACCACACCTGAAGAGGACCCCATGCTCTCTAGGTGGCTACTCCCCACTGTCCCCTTTCCAAACATCTCCTCTGCTTTCTGTTTACAAGGATTCACACAGTCTGGATAGTACATGTAAACTGAATCATACAACATGTTACCTTCTGTGTCTACTTCTTTCACTTAGCATAATACATCTGAGGTTCATCCACTGTAATAAGAATCAATACTTCTCTCCTTTTTTGGCTGAAAAACATTCCAGTGCATAGACAGACTACTTGTTTGTTGGCCACACCCATGGCATGTGGACGTTCCTGGGCCAAGGATGGAACCTGAGCTGCTGCAGTGACGATGCTGGCTCCTTAACCCACTGTACCACCAGGGAAAGCACCACTACATACGTACTTAGCTGATGGCCATTTGGGCTGTTTCCCCCTTTGGCTATTATGAACAGTGCACTTGTGAACATTCTTGTACAAAAGTATTTGTTGAATATGTTTTTAATTCTTATGGGCGTATGACGAAAAGTGGAATCATATGGTAATTTCTTCTTTAATTTTCTGAGGAACCACCACACTATTTTCCATCGTGGCTGCATTATTTTACATTCTCTTAGAAATGCACACATTTTCCAACTCCTGAACAGTCTTGCTGATCCTTAGTGTTTTTTGATTCTAGCCATCCTAGTGGGTATACAGGGACATCCATATTGTTTTGGTTTTCATTTTCCTAATGATTAATGGTGCTCAGTATATGTTCATGTGTTTGTTGGTCATTTGTGTATCTTCTCTGGAGAAGGGTTTATCCAAGTCCTTTGCCCATTTTTTAGTCAGATTTTTTTTGTTACTTTGTTGAACTGTAAGAATTCTCTGTATATTCTGGATACTAGACCCTACAGACGGATCCTTTGTAAATATTTTATCCCATTCTACGGGTTGTTCTCTTTTACTTTCATAAAAGTATTCTTTGATGCACAGAAGTTTTTTTAATTTTGATGAAGTACAATTTACACTTTTTAATGTTGTTTCTTGTTTCATTTTGTTTTTTTCTTTTTTTGGGCCGCCCTGCATGGCATATGGAGTTCATGGGCCTGGGTCAGATCTGAGCTGCAGTTGTGACCTACACCACAGCTGTGGCAAGTCCGGATCTGTTAACCCACTGAGCTGGGCCAGGAATTGAACCTGTGTCCCAGCGCTCGAGACGCCACTTATTCCATTGCACTAAAGTGGGAGCTCCTGTTGTTGGTGTTTTTGGTGTCATATCTAAGACTCCATTGCCAAATCTAAGGTCATGAAGATTTGCTCCTATGTTTTTTCCTAAGAGTTTTATAGTTTTAACTCTTTTAGGTTCTTGATCCATTTAAAGTCAATTTTTACATTTGGTTTAAGGTAAGGGCATCCAGCTTTATTGTTTTGCATGTGGCTATATGGTTGTCCCAAAACCATTTGTTGAAGAAACTGTTATTTCCCCATCAAATGGCCTTGGCACCTTTGATGAAACTCGACTGACCATAGCTAAATAGGTTTATTTCTAGAATCTCAGTTCTATTCCATTTGTCTTTATGTCTATCCTTATGTAGGTACTATACTGTGTGTTTTGTGGGTTTTTTTGGTTTTGGTTTTTTTCTTCTTAGGGCTGCACCCGCGGCATATGGAAGTTCCCAGGCTAAGGGTGGAATCAGAGCTATAGCTGCCAGCCTACGCCATAGCCACAGCAACATCAGATCCAAGCCACGTCTCTGACATACACCATAGCTCACTGAGTGAGGCCAAGGATCACACCACATCCTCATGGATACTAGTCAGGTTTGTTACCACTGAGCCACAATGGGAACTCCTGGTATTATACTGTTTTAATTTAGCTTTGTAGTAAGTATGCAATTGGGAACTGTGAGTCCTCCAACTTTATTATTCTTTTTTTAAGATTGTTTTGCTCTGTTGGGTCTCTTACATTTCCATGTGATTTTTTTAGGACCGGCTTTTTTCATTTCCGTAGAAAGGACTTGGAATTTTGTGAGGGACTGCATTAAATCTGTAGCTTGGTTCAGAATATTGCCATTTTGACCGTATTAATTCTAACAATCACGTGGGATGTCTTTCCACTTGTTTGGGACTTCTTTAATGTCCTTCAGCAATGTTTTGTAGTTTTCAGTGTTCAGATCTTTCAACTCCTTCATAAAATGTACTCCCTTCGACATGCTGCTGGACTTGGCTTCCCAGAATTTTGTTGAGGATTTTACATGCATGTTCTACTGGTCTGTAATTTTCTTTTCTTGTGATGTCTCTATCTGACTTTGGGAGCAAGGTAATGCTGGCCTCCTCGAATGAGTTAGGAATGCTCCCTCCTCTTCTGTTTTCTAGGAAGCATTTGAGAAGGGCTGGTTAATTCTGAAAATGTTTGGCAGAATTCTTTCTTGGGAGGTTTTTAATTACTGATTAAATCTCTTGTTATAAATCTGTTCAGATTTTCTGCTGCTTCTTGAGTCAGTTTTTGTAGATTGTGTTTTTAGGTATTTATCCATTTAATGTGAGTTATCTAATTTGTTGGCATACAGTTGTTCACAGAATTCTCTTAGAAGCCTTTCTATTTCTCTAACATCAGTAGTAATGTTCCCAGTTTTCATTTCTGCTTTTAGACATTTTAGTCTTCTATTGATCGTAGTCTGACAAGTCAGTCAGGTTTATCAATTTTCTTGATCTCTTCAATGAGCCAACCTTTGGTTATATTGATTTTCTGTTGTTTTTCTATTCTTTTTAAAAAAGCTCTACTATTTATTATTCCCTTCCTTCTGACAGCTTTGGGTATAGTTTGCTTTTTTCTAGTTCTTTAAAGTTAGGTGATTGAGATTTCCATCACTTTTAATGTATATAAATGTACAGCTATAAATATCTCTGAGCAGTGCTTTCAGTAAGTTTCATATTCATTTGTTCCAAAGTATCTTTTTTTTTAAAAATCTTTTTCCTTTTTTTAATGGCTGTACCTGTGGTATATGGAAGTTCCCAGGCTAGGGGTTAAATCGGAACTGTAGCTGCCAGCCTAGCCACAGCCACAGCCACTGCCAGATCCAAGCTACATCTGAGACCTACCCCACAGGTGGCGGCAATGCTGGATCCTTAACCCACTGAGTGAAGCCAGGGACTGAACCTGCATCCTTACTGACACAATGTTGGGTTTCTTAACCCACTGAGCCACAACAGGAACTCCTCAAAGCATCTTCCAATTTCCCTTGTGATTTCTTCTTTGACTCACTAGTTACTTATGAATGTGCTGTCACTGGAGAGTTTTACATAAGGGAGTCACAAGCCAGGTATGTGATTTATGATTTAACAAGACTATACTGGCTGCTATGTGAATTAGGGGTTGTAAAAAGGGGAGCACGAGTGCTGGGAGCAATTTAGAGCTGTTGCCATTGTCTCTGTGAGTCAATGATGTAAACACTGTCAAAGGTGAGTGATGGCAAGAAAGTATATGGACCTACCTTGGCAGTAAAATCTGCAGGACTTATCAGCTAACTGGCCAAAGGAAAAGGAACAATCAGGAAATGCTTCTAGGTTTGGGTGGATAGAAGGGCATTTACTGAGATGGAAGTACAGGTTTATTTTTTCTTCAGTGGCAAGAACGCTGAGAGAGAAAAGAGAGGTGTTTTGAGAACAGCTGTTTATTGAACTGTCAATAAAACAATGTATATGACATGCTAATGTTCAGTCAGAATGTTTCTACACATGGGAGGTAGCAAGACAACGATGGTTACTGCATGGGACCAAATGAAATTACCCAAGAGAAAGTGCAGACTAAAGAAACGCGACAGACTGGGTATGAGCCCCAGAGTAAGAGGTAAAAGGGGAACGAGACAAGAAAGAGTGGAAAACGTGTGCCAGCCAAAGGTTTTAAGTGTGGAATGGCACTGCGAGGCTTAAGAAGACAGATTAGATTTGATAAAATGGATGACTGGTAATTTTGATAAAAGCTGTAGGGACAGGAGTTCCCGTCGTGGCACAGTGGTTAACAAATCCTACTAGGAACCATGAGGTTTTGGGTTGG
>NW_025927347.1:0-113021 GCF_016906955.1 Phacochoerus africanus
GAGACATCATGCATAAACCCATCAGTACACTGGACAGCAGCTTAGGCCGAAGGCGGATTTCTCCCAACTCTGATGTCCCTTCACACTAGGTCTTCCATCCATTTCCTTTGCCACCATGGCCATGGGAAGTGGGTGGAATGGGGCCCCAGGAGATGGAGTTCACATCCCCTCTTGTAGGCCTCCTTGTGCCCCCAGTTCCCCATTCCGCTGGCTTTCCTTGTACAGATGTCTTGGCTCCACCTTTGAGCAGAGCAGCCCTTGCCTCGGGACTTCTCCATGGTTGAAGGCAGCCCAGCAAGGCCCCGAGGGCACCAGGGATCTGCATCCTGCTGACACATCCCTGAGCTCTCCCCCATAGGTCCGTGGAATCCAGGTGGTCCTTGACCTGGGTTGCCCTGCCAGGGTGCACCATGTGCTGCAGGCCACTGGGACCTCTGCCGCTTGCACAGCTTTTCTCCAAATGCAGACATCACCAGGTGTATGGTGTCTCGATGTCCATGTAACCTCCTGAAATGTCAGACGTGGCGTGTGAAGAGAGCCATGCTTCAACCCCTTGGTTTGCCTCTCTGCCTTCCTTCCCACTTTCTGTCTTCCATTCGCCTCAACACCTTTCTCCATCCGTACCTTCCTCACAAGAAACGTCCCTCCTCCACACGGCGAGCCTTGCTGCTCACCTCCTGCATCTCCTCTACAGCAGTCAGCTTTCTCACTATCCAGCTCTTATCGCATGTCCTCTACCACCTCCTCATCAATTGATCATTCTCTCTCCAGGTTTAGTTTCTCTTTGGGACCATAGTCAAGAAATCGGGAAGGTTTTTGCGATTTCTGGAGACTCATACGGAATCCTGGACCGTGGTTTTATCCGGGGTGGAAATGTGATTTAGGGGCTTCTCTCAGGAAATGTGCAGGGTCTTTTCTATTTTTTTTAACCGGGTGTCCTCCTAGATCCAGAGTCCTCTTCCCAGTGGAAACACTAGCACGTGTATTTCAATGGGGAAAAGTCTTTCGGCACCCGTTGTCCAGTGGAGCAAGGAGCCTGCGGAATGGTCGTGCCCCTCAACATGAAGCTGTCTTTGACCGGTTCAGAGCAAAGCAGTCTTAACCAAAGCCCCAAAGCCCCCAAGCCCAAAGAAGGGTGAAGGAACCTTGAGGAAACCACACCCCTGGAAGAATGTAAAGCAGAGCAGACAAAGGTGTGGAATGCAGACAGGTGTGAACCAATTAGGGCCCCCTATGGAGAACGGGGAAAACAACAGTTTGTCATGTGGAAATGCATGAATCCGAAGGAGCTGGGCAGCGAATGTCTGGAATGCCGCAAGGTCTGAACCAGAGGTCAGTCTTACGTCTTGCCGTGAAGACCATCTGGCCTGCACTCCAAAGCATGGGAGACTCGGAGCTGGGCGGCCATTTTAAAGGGCCTTAGGTTGTGCTCCTTCGTCCCATGTCCTCAAACTTGAGGGGACTTCTAAATGACTGTGAGATCTCTGCCCTTGCGTGAAGTGCGGTCCATGGGGTCCTAGGGTTAGAGGACCCCTTGGGCCAGGGACGCCCAGCCGTCCAGGTGATGGACACCCCTTGGGCAGGCTCTACACGTACTTGAGGAGTGCCCTTGAGTTTTTGGGGGTGGGGAATTCCAGCAGCTCCGCTGATTTCCATAACAGGGCGTGGCCACCTCAGCCTCTACAAGACCCCTGTCTCCAGGGAGAGCACAGTGGGCCAGCATTCTCCCGCCCAGCCGTCGCTTCTTCTCTCTCGCTGCTTGCTCGGACCTCGCAGCATGGATTCCTCAGCACGTCCTGCACATCCAGTGGTAAGTTACCTCTGCCTCTGGCTGGGGTTGCAACTCCCAGAGGCCAGGAGCCCTTCATGCCT
The DNA here is from genome assembly GCF_016906955.1 of Phacochoerus africanus. Lineage (NCBI taxonomy): Eukaryota > Metazoa > Chordata > Mammalia > Artiodactyla > Suidae > Phacochoerus > Phacochoerus africanus. Next base: position 1,873 of record NW_025927347.1, read on the forward strand.
GTGCATCCTGCCTCGATAGAGCCATGCCGTTCATTAGGGGCATGCTCAGAGATTGGGCTGGCCTTTTGCCAGCGCTCATTGGGCCTCAACGAAGCAGCCTCGCCTCAGAATGACACACGTTCTCCATACCCGTGGGATTTTGGCTCTGGGGTGGAAGTTGAGGTTGTCTCTTCCAAGAGAGGTGCCCACACAGATCACGCATCACCGGGGGCAAAAAGTCCGAACAGGATTTCTCAGGGCCCATACTCTCCTTGTTGCTGGCCAACCTTCCATCCAAACCGAATGTATGTTCATGATTGCAGTGGACACATTTGGGGATTCAGAGTCGGAGTAGCCATTGAATTGTGGTCTCTTGGCCTGGCTTCCCAACAACAGGGATGGATATACACCCCAGCGGGTTTATTCCCCCTCTTTCTTTCTCTTGTGTTCTTGGGAGGGTTTCCTTTGGATGCTTGGTGATGTTTGGAGCATTTTGACCCCAGGTCATCTTGAGTCGACAGCACCGTTGCTGGGAGCTCTCCTCCAAAGGTCAGGGCTTTCTGCAGGACCGAACTCGAGTGCACGCCTGGCCTTTGTATCACCCAGGGACGTCAAGGAATCTTGATCCCAGTACGGAGGGAACCATGTGGAGCTTATTTCTCTACTTCAAGGGTTTTAAGCTCCCTTGGAGTTTCCCCACACATAATCCCTACTCCATTCTCTCTCTCAGTCGCTCTCAGTCTCTCGGGCTCTCTGTCTCTCTCTGTCTCTCTGTCTCTCTGTCTCTCTGTCTCTCTTCCTCTCTCTCTCTCTCTCTCTCTTTCTCTCTCTCACTCTCTCTCTCCTCGTTTCTCTGCTAAGCCCCTGTGGGTCCCAGTATCTATTATTCCTTGGTTCCCTCACAACTCGGCCTCATGGTATCAATGCCTTCTCCTCTTTGGCACTTATGTGTACATGAAAGGCACCCTTGACTTTGTATTCTATGGCCTCGGCAGTGTAATACGCAGTCGGTGTTGGTGTTGAAGTTGTCACCGCTGCATGTGCTGAGGTGTGACCTGATTTACACTTGCCCCGTTTAGTTGGAGTTTCTAGTCGGTCTGCTGGATGTCTCTTTGTCCTGATGTATCATAAGTATCCAGGATGTTGGAAGAAGTCCTGAAGAGGAGTTGGCTTTGCGTGTATGCGGAAGCAAATGCCTGGGAGACACAGCATCCAGGAGCAGTGGAAAGGGTCTTCGAGGGGCTTTGCTTGGGGGGCTGTGGGGTAAGAGCTTCGCAAGGGGACCCGCCATGGGGTAGTCAGTTGCATGCGAATCACCAAGGAAGTATTCCTGGGTGCCGGCCGGACAGAAGGGAGACCAATCCAGGGGGGGTTCCTCCGCTTCTGTGTGCTTGGACAGGTCTAGACGAGGAGAGCCCACACTGAGGCCATGTGGCTGAGAGCAGGCAACGTGTTGCTAGTGGGCATTTCGGGAGGAGAGGCTCCTGGTGGCATTGAGCGTGGCATAACTCAGGAAGCTCTGGATTTCATGGATGCAATGATGTGCTGGAATCCACACGTCCGTGGGCCATCACAGACTTTTCCCTTGGGGTGATGTAACTCCGCGGCCCTTTCTACCATTCTTGTGCACCACCATGAGGGCCTGAACACACATCGGCCCAGGGTCCTTTTTGTGCAGGCAGGCCCCCCTGGACTCACAGTGGCCCAGCCACAGCACAAGGCAGCATACTCAGGGTGTCTCGAGCTTGCGAGCCGTTTTGTTAGGTGTACCGTCAAGGCTTCCTTGGGAACGGGTGCGGTGGTGTCATCACCACCGAGAAGCTTTCCTTCTCTAGCCCCCAGAAGCTCAATCAGTGTTTGGGGGTGGTTTGCATGGTTATATTTGTCTTTGGGTTCCTGCCACTCATATGCCGAGGCTTTGAACTGATATGCCCTGGACGTAGGAGAGAGAGGCTGATGGGATTGGCCGAAAGGCCACACTGCCAGAGACATCATGCATAAACCCATCAGTACACTGGACAGCAGCTTTAGGCCGAAGGCGGATTTCTCCCAAGACTCTGATGTCCCTTCACACTAGGGTCTTCCATCCATTTCCTTTGCCACCATGGCCATGGGAAGTGGGTGGAATGGGGCCCCAGGAGATGGAGTTCACATCCCCTCTTGTAGGCCTCCTTGGTGCCCCCACGTTCCCCATTCCGCTGGGCTTCCACTTGTACAGATGTCTTGGCTCCACCTTTGAGCAGAGACAGCCCTTGCCTCGGGGACTTTCTCCATGGTTGAAGCAGCCCAGCAAGGCCCCGAGGGCACCAGGGATCTGCATCCCTGCTGACACATCCCTGAGCTCTCCCCCATAGGTCCGTGGGAATCCAGGTGGTCCTTGACCTGGGTTGCCCTGCCAGGGTGCACCATGTGCTGCAGGCCACTGGGAACCTCTGCCGCGTTGCACAGCTTTTCTCCAAATGCAGACATCACCAGGTGTATGGTGTCTCGATGTCCATGTAACCTCCTGAAATGTCAGACGTGGCGTGTGAAGAGAGCCATGCTTCAACCCCTTGGTTTGCCTCTCTGCCTTCCTTCCCACTTTCTGTCTTCCATTCGCCTCAACACCTTTCTCCATCCGTACCTTCCTCACAAGACGTCCCTCCTCCACACGGCGAGCCTTGCTGCTCACCTCCTGCATCTCCTCTACAGCAGTAGAGCTTTCTCACTATCCAGCTCTTATCAGCAATGTCCTCTACCTCCTCATCAATTGATCATTCTCTCTCCAGGGTTTATCTTTGGGACCATAGTCAAGAAAATCGGGAAGGTTTTTGCGATTTCTGGAGACTCATACGGAATCCTGGACCGTGGTTTTATCCGGGGTGGGAAATGTGATTTAGGGGCTTCTCTCAGGAAATGTGCAGGGTCTTTTTCTATTTTTTTAACCGGGTGTCCTCCTAGATCCAGAGTCCTCTTCCCAGTGGAAACACTAGCACGTGTATTTACAATGGGGAAAAGTCTTTCGGCACCCGTTGTCCAGTGGAGCAAGAGAGCCTGCGGAATGGTCGTGCCCCTCAACATGAAGCTGTCTTTGACCGGTTCAGAGCAAAGCAGACTTAACCAAAGCCACCCAAAGCCACCCAAGCCCAAAGAAGGGTGAAGGAACCTTGAGGAAACCACACCCCTGGAAGGAATGTAAAGCAGAGCAGACAAAGGTGTGGAATGCAGACAGGTGTGAACCAATTAGGGCCCCCTATGGAGAACGGGGAAAACAACAGTTTGTCATGTGGAAATGCATGAATCCGAAGGAGCTGGGCAGCGAATGTCTGGAATGCCGCAAGGTCTGAACCAGAGGGTCAGTCTTACGTGTCTTGCCGTGAAGACCATCTGGCCTGCACTCCAAAGCATGGGAGACTCGGAGCTGGGCGGCCATTTTAAAGGGCCTTAGGTTGTGCTCCTTCGTCCCATGTCCTCAAACTTGAGGGGACTTCTAAATGACTGTGAGATCTCTGCCCTTGCGTGAAGTGCGGTCCATGGGGTCCTAGGGTTAGAGGACCCCTTGGGTGCCAGGGACGGCCCAGCCGTCCAGGTGATGGACACCCCTGTGGGCAGGCTCTACACGTACTTGAGGAGTGCCCTTGAGTTTTGGGGGGTGGGGAATTTCCAGCAGCTCCGCTGATTTCCATAAACCAGGGCGTGGCCACCTCAGCCTCTACAAGACCCCTGTCTCCAGGGAGAGCACAGTGGGCCAGCATTCTCCCCGCCAGCCGGTCGCTTCTTCTCGCTGCTCGGACCTCGCAGCATGGATTCCTGCAGCACGTCCTGCACATCCAGTGGTAAGTTAACCTCTGCCTCTGGGCTGGGGGTTGCAACTCCCAGAGGCCAGGAGCCCTTCATGCCTGTGCATCCTGCCTCGATAGAGCCATGCCGTTCATTAGGGCATGCTCAGAGATTGGGCTGGCCTTTTGCCAGCGCTCATTGGGCCTCAACGAAGCAGCCTCGCCTCAGAATGACACACGTTCTCCATACCCGTGGGATTTTGGCTCTGGGGTGGAAGTTGAGGTTGTCTCTTCCAAGAGAGGTGCCCACACAGATCACGCATCACCGGGGCAAAAAGTCCGAACAGGATTTCTCAGGGCCCATACTCTCCTTTGTTGCTGGCCAACCTTTCCATCCAACCGAATGGATGTTCATGATTGCAGTGGACACATTTGGGGATTCAGAGTCGGAGTAGCCATTGAATTGTGGTCTCTTGGCCTGGCTTCCCAACAACAGGGATGGATATACACCCCAGCGGGTTTATTCCCCTCTTTCTTTCTCTTGTGTTCTTGGGGAGGGTTTCCTTTGGATGCTTGGTGATGTTGGGAGCATTTTGACCCCAGGTCATCTTGAGTCGACAGCACGTTGCTGGGAGCTCTTCTCCAAAGGTCAGGGCTTTCTGCAGGACCGAACTCGATGCACGCCTGGCCTTTGTATCACCCAGGGACGTCAAGGAATCTTGATCCCAGTACGGAGGGAACCATGTGGAGCTTATTTCTCTACTTCAAGGGTTTTAAGCTCCCTTGGAGTTTCCCCACACATAATCCCTACTCCATTTCTCTCTCTCAGTCTCTCGGGCTCTCTGTCTCTCTCTGTCTCTCTCTGTCTCTCTGTCTCTCTGTCTCTCTCTCTCTCTCTCTCTCTCTCTCTCTTTCTCTCTCTCACTCTCTCTCTCCTCGTTTCTCTGCTAAGCCCCTGTGGGTCCCAGTATCTATTATTCCTTGGTTCCCTCACAACTCGGCCTCATGGTATCAATGGCTTCTCCTCTTTGGCCACTTATGTGTACATGAACGGCACCCTTGACTTTGTATTCTATGGCCTCGGCAGTGTAATACGCAGTCGGTGTTGGTGTTGAAGTTGTCACCGCTGCATGTGCTGAGGTGTGACCTGATTTACACTTGCCCCGTTGAGTTGGAGTTTCTAGTCGGTCTGCTGGATGTCTCTTTGTCCTGATGTATCATAAGTATCCAGGATGTTGGAAGAAGTCCTGAAGAGGAGTTGGCTTTGCGTGTATGCGGAAGCAAATGCCTGGGAGACACAGCATCCAGGAGCAGTGGAAAGGGTCTTCGAGGGGCTTTGCTTGGGGGGCTGTGGGGTAAGAGCTTCGCAAGGGGACCCGCCATGGGGTAGTCAGTTGCATGCGAATCACCAAGGAAGTATTCCTGGGTGCCGGCCGGACAGAAGGGAGACCAATCCAGGGGGGGTTCCTCCGCTTCTGTGTGCTTGGACAGGTCTAGACGAGGAGAGCCCACACTGAGGCCATGTGGCTGAGAGCAGGCAACGTGTTGCTAGTGGGCATTTCGGGAGGAGAGGCTCCTGGTGGCATTGAGCGTGGCATAACTCAGGAAGCTCTGGATTTCATGGATGCAATGATGTGCTGGAATCCACACGTCCGTGGGCCATCACAGACTTTTCCCTTGGGGTGATGTAACTCCGCGGCCCTTTCTACCATTCTTGTGCACCACCATGAGGGCCTGAACACACATCGGCCCAGGGTCCTTTTTGTGCAGGCAGGCCCCCCTGGACTCACAGTGGCCCAGCCACAGCACAAGGCAGCATACTCAGGGTTTCTCGAGCTGGGGAGCCGTTTTGCGTGGAGTACCATCAGGGCTTCCTTCGGAACGGGTGCGGTGGTGTCGGCAGCGCCGAGAAGCTTTCCTTCTCTAGCCCCCAGAAGCACAGTCAGTGTTTGGGGGTGGTTTGCATGGTTATATTTGTCTTTGGGTTCCTGCCACTCATATGCCGAGGCTTTGAACTGATATGCCCTGGACGTAGGAGAGAGAGGCTGATGGGATTTGCGGAAAGGCCACACTGCCAGAGACATCATGCATAAACCCATCAGTACACTGGACAGCAGCTTTAGGCCGAAGGCGGATTTCTCCCAAGACTCTGATGTCCCTTCACACTAGGGTCTTCCATCCATTTCCTTTGCCACCATGGCCATGGGAAGTGGGTGGAATGGGGCCCCAGGAGATGGAGTTCACATCCCCTCTTGTAGGCCTCCTTGGTGCCCCCACGTTCCCCATTCCGCTGGGCTTCCACTTGTACAGATGTCTTGGCTCCACCTTTGAGCAGAGACAGCCCTTGCCTCGGGGACCTTCTCCATGGTTGAAGCAGCCCAGCAAGGCCCCGAGGGCACCAGGGATCTGCATCCCTGCTGACACATCCCTGAGCTCTCCCCCATAGGTCCGTGGGAATCCAGGTGGTCCTTGACCTGGGTTGCCCTGCCAGGGTGCACCATGTGCTGCAGGCCACTGGGAACCTCTGCCGCGTTGCACAGCTTTTCTCCAAATGCAGACATCACCAGGTGTATGGTGTCTCGATGTCCATGTAACCTCCTGAAATGTCAGACGTGGCGTGAGAAGAGAGCCATGCTTCAACCCCTTGGTTTGCCTCTCTGCCTTCCTTCCCACTTTCTGTCTTCCATTCGCCTCAACACCTTTCTCCATCCGTACCTTCCTCACAAGAAATCCCTCCTCCACACGGCGAGCCTTGCTGCTCACCTCCTGCATCTCCTCTACAGCAGTAGAGCTTTCTCACTCTCCAGCTCTTATCAGCAATGTCCTCTACCTCCTCATCAATTGATCATTCTCTCTCCAGGGTTTATCTTTGGGACCATAGTCAAGAAAATCGGGAAGGTTTTTGCAATTTCTGGAGACTCATACGGAATCCTGGACCGTGGTTTTATCTGGGGTGGGAAATGTGATTTAGGGGCTTCTCTCAGGAAATGTGCAGGGTCTTTTTCTATTTTTTTAACCGGGTGTCCTCCTAGATCCAGAGTCCTCTTCCCAGTGGAAACACTAGCACGTGTATTTACAATGGGGAAAAGTCTTTCGGCACCCGTTGTCCAGTGGAGCAAGAGAGCCTGCGGAATGGTCGTGCCCCTCAACATGAAGCTGTCTTTGACCGGTTCAGAGCAAAGCAGACTTAACCAAAGCCACCCAAAGCCACCCAAGCCCAAAGAAGGGTGAAGGAACCTTGAGGAAACCACACCCCTGGAAGGAATGTAAAGCAGAGCAGACAAAGGTGTGGAATGCAGACAGGTGTGAACCAATTAGGGCCCCCTATGGAGAACGGGGGAAAACAACAGTTTGTCATGTGGAAATGCATGAATCCGAAGGAGCTGGGCAGCGAATGTCTGGAATGCCGCAAGGTCTGAACCAGAGGGTCAGTCTTACGTGTCTTGCCGTGAAGACCATCTGGCCTGCACTCCAAAGCATGGGAGACTCGGAGCTGGGCGGCCATTTTAAAGGGCCTTAGGTTGTGCTCCTTCGTCCCATGTCCTCAAACTTGAGGGGACTTCTAAATGACTGTGAGATCTCTGCCCTTGCGTGAAGTGCGGTCCATGGGGTCCTAGGGTTAGAGGACCCCTTGGGTGCCAGGGACGGCCCAGCCGTCCAGGTGATGGACACCCCTGTGGGCAGGCTCTACACGTACTTGAGGAGTGCCCTTGAGTTTTGGGGGGTGGGGAATTTCCAGCAGCTCCGCTGATTTCCATAAATCAGGGCGTGGCCACCTCAGCCTCTACAAGACCCCTGTCTCCAGGGAGAGCACAGTGGGCCAGCATTCTCCCCGCCAGCCGGTCGCTTCTTCTCGCTGCTCGGACCTCGCAGCATGGATTCCTGCAGCACGTCCTGCACATCCAGTGGTAAGTTAACCTCTGCCTCTGGGCTGGGGGTTGCAACTCCCAGAGGCCAGGAGCCCTTCATGCCTGTGCATCCTGCCTCGATAGAGCCATGCCGTTCATTAGGGCATGCTCAGAGATTGGGCTGGCCTTTTGCCAGCGCTCATTGGGCCTCAACGAAGCAGCCTCGCCTCAGAATGACACACGTTCTCCATACCCGTGGGATTTTGGCTCTGGGGTGGAAGTTGAGGTTGTCTCTTCCAAGAGAGGTGCCCACACAGATCACGCATCACCGGGGCAAAAAGTCCGAACAGGATTTCTCAGGGCCCATACTCTCCTTTGTTGCTGGCCAACCTTTCCATCCAACCGAATGTATGTTCATGATTGCAGTGGACACATTTGGGGATTCAGAGTCGGAGTAGCCATTGAATTGTGGTCTCTTGGCCTGGCTTCCCAACAACAGGGATGGATATACACCCCAGCGGGTTTATTCCCCTCTTTCTTTCTCTTGTGTTCTTGGGGAGGGTTTCCTTTGGATGCTTGGTGATGTTGGGAGCATTTTGACCCCAGGTCATCTTGAGTCGACAGCATGTTGCTGGGAGCTCTCCTCCAAAGGTCAGGGCTTTCTGCAGGACCGAACTCGGTGCACGCCTGGCCTTTGTATCACCCAGGGACGTCAAGGAATCTTGATCCCAGTACGGAGGGAACCATGTGGAGCTTATTTCTCTACTTCAAGGGTTTTAAGCTCCCTTGGAGTTTCCCCACACATAATCCCTACTCCATTTCTCTCTCTCAGTCGCTCTCAGTCTCTCGGGCTCTCTGTCTCTCTCTGTCTCTCTGTCTCTCTGTCTCTCTGTCTCTCTCTCTCTCTCTCTCTCTCTCTTTTCTCTCTCACTCTCTCTCTCCTCGTTTCTCTGCTAAGCCCCTGTGGGTCCCAGTATCTATTATTCCTTGGTTCCCTCACAACTCGGCCTCATGGTATCAATGGCTTCTCCTCTTTGGCCACTTATGTGTACATGAACGGCACCCTTGACTTTGTATTCTATGGCCTCGACAGTGTAATACGCAGTCGGTGTTGGTGTTGAAGTTGTCACCGCTGCATGTGCTGAGGTGTGACCTGATTTACACTTGCCCCGTTGAGTTGGAGTTTCTAGTCGGTCTGCTGGATGTCTCTTTGTCCTGATGTATCATAAGTATCCAGGATGTTGGAAGAAGTCCTGAAGAGGAGTTGGCTTTGCGTGTATGCGGAAGCAAATGCCTGGGAGACACAGCATCCAGGAGCAGTGGAAAGGGTCTTCGAGGGGCTTTGCTTGGGGGGCTGTGGGGTAAGAGCTTCGCAAGGGGACCCGCCATGGGGTAGTCAGTTGCATGCGAATCACCAAGGAAGTATTCCTGGGTGCCGGCCGGACAGAAGGGAGACCAACCCAGGGGGGGTTCCTCCGCTTCTGTGTGCTTGGACAGGTCTAGACGAGGAGAGCCCACACTGAGGCCATGTGGCTGAGAGCAGGCAACGTGTTGCTAGTGGGCATTTCGGGAGGAGAGGCTCCTGGTGGCATTGAGCGTGGCATAACTCAGGAACCTCTGGATTTCATGGATGCAATGATGTGCTGGAATCCACACGTCCGTGGGCCATCACAGACTTTTCCCTTGGGGTGATGTAACTCCGCGGCCCTTTCTACCATTCTTGTGCACCACCATGAGGGCCTGAACACACATCGGCCCAGGGTCCTTTTTGTGCAGGCAGGCCCCCCTGGACTCACAGTGGCCCAGCCACAGCACAAGGCAGCATACTCAGGGTGTCTCGAGCTTGCCAGCCGTTTTGTTAGGTGTACCATCAAGGCTTCCTTGGGAACGGGTGCGGTGGTGTCATCACCACCGAGAAGCTTTCCTTCTCTAGCCCCCAGAAGCTCAATCAGTGTTTGGGGGTGGTTTGCATGGTTATATTTGTCTTTGGGTTCCTGCCACTCATATGCCGAGGCTTTGAACTGATATGCCCTGGACGTAGGAGAGAGAGGCTGATGGGATTGGCCGAAAGGCCACACTGCCAGAGACATCATGCATAAACCCATCAGTACACTGGACAGCAGCTTTAGGCCGAAGGCGGATTTCTCCCAAGACTCTGATGTCCCTTCACACTAGGGTCTTCCATCCATTTCCTTTGCCACCATGGCCATGGGAAGTGGGTGGAATGGGGCCCCAGGAGATGGAGTTCACATCCCCTCTTGTAGGCCTCCTTGGTGCCCCCACGTTCCCCATTCCGCTGGGCTTCCACTTGTACAGATGTCTTGGCTCCACCTTTGAGCAGAGACAGCCCTTGCCTCGGGGACCTTCTCCATGGTTGAAGCAGCCCAGCAAGGCCCCGAGGGCACCAGGGATCTGCATCCCTGCTGACACATCCCTGAGCTCTCCCCCATAGGTCCGTGGGAATCCAGGTGGTCCTTGACCTGGGTTGCCCTGCCAGGGTGCACCATGTGCTGCAGGCCACTGGGAACCTCTGCCGCGTTGCACAGCTTTTCTCCAAATGCAGACATCACCAGGTGTATGGTGTCTCGATGTCCATGTAACCTCCTGAAATGTCAGACGTGGCGTGTGAAGAGAGCCATGCTTCAACCCCTTGGTTTGCCTCTCTGCCTTCCTTCCCACTTTCTGTCTTCCATTCGCCTCAACACCTTTCTCCATCCGTACCTTCCTCACAAGAAATCCCTCCTCCACACGGCGAGCCTTGCTGCTCACCTCCTGCATCTCCTCTACAGCAGTAGAGCTTTCTCACTATCCAGCTCTTATCGTCTATGTCCTCTACCTCCTCATCAATTGATCATTCTCTCTCCAGGGTTTATCTTTGGGACCATAGTCAAGAAAATCGGGAAGGTTTTTGCGATTTCTGGAGACTCATACGGAATCCTGGACCGTGGTTTTATCCGGGGTGGGAAATGTGATTTAGGGGCTTCTCTCAGGAAATGTGCAGGGTCTCTTTCTATTTTTTTAACCGGGTGTCCTCCTAGATCCAGAGTCCTCTTCCCAGTGGAAACACTAGCACGTGTATTTACAATGGGGAAAATTCTTGCGGCACCCGTTGTCCAGTGGAGCAAGAGAGCCTGCGGAATGGTCGTGCCCCTCAACATGAAGCTGTCTTTGACCGGTTCAGAGCAAAGCAGACTTAACCAAAGCCACCCAAAGCCACCCAAGCCCAAAGAAGGGTGAAGGAACCTTGAGGAAACCACACCCCTGGAAGGAATGTAAAGCAGAGCAGACAAAGGTGTGGAATGCAGACAGGTGTGAACCAATTAGGGCCCCCTATGGAGAACGGGGAAAACAACAGTTTGTCATGTGGAAATGCATGAATCCGAAGGAGCTGGGCAGCGAATGTCTGGAATGCCGCAAGGTCTGAACCAGAGGGTCAGTCTTACGTGTCTTGCCGTGAAGACCATCTGGCCTGCACTCCAAAGCATGGGAGACTCGGAGCTGGGCGGCCATTTTAAAGGGCCTTAGGTTGTGCTCCTTTGTCCCAGGTCCTCAAACTTGAGGGGACTTCTAAATGACTGTGAGATCTCTGCCCTTGCGTGAAGTGCGGTCCATGGGGTCCTAGGGTTAGAGGACCCCTTGGGGGCCAGGGACGGCCCAGCCGTCCAGGTGATGGACACCCCTGTGGGCAGGCTCTACACGTACTTGAGGATTTCCCTTGAGTTTTGGGGGGTGGGGAATTTCCAGCAGCTCCGCTGATTTCCATAAATCAGGGCGTGGCCACCTCAGCCTCTACAAGACCCCTGTCTCCAGGGAGAGCACAGTGGGCCAGCATTCTCCCCGCCAGCCGGTCGCTTCTTCTCGCTGCTCGGACCTCGCAGCATGGATTCCTCCAGCACGTCCTGCACATCCAGCGGTAGGTTAACCTCTGCCTCTGGGCTGGGGGTTGCAACTCCCAGAGGCCAGGAGGCCTTCATGCCTGTGCATCCTGCCTCGATAGAGCCATGCCGTTCATTAGGGCATGCTCAGAGATTGGGCTGGCCTTTTGCCAGCGCTCATTGGGCCTCAACGAAGCAGCCTCGCCTCAGAATGACACACGTTCTCCATACCCGTGGGATTTTGGCTCTGGGGTGGAAGTTGAGGTTGTCTCTTCCAAGAGAGGTGCCCACACAGATCACGCATCACCGGGGCAAAAAGTCCGAACAGGATTTCTCAGGGCCCATACTCTCCTTTGTTGCTGGCCAACCTTTCCATCCAACCGAATGTATGTTCATGATTGCAGTGGACACATTTGGGGATTTAGAGTCCTAGGAGCCTTTCAATTGTGGTGTCTTGGCCTTGCTCCAAACCCCAAGTATGTGTAGATACCTGTGGATTAATATGCTTTTTTTGTTTCTTTTTTAGTTTTTTTTTTCTTTGTTTTTAATGTTCATTATATCCGGAACATCTTGCTTCCAATTTACTTGTGTTTTGCCAATCAGTACTGTGTAGTTTTCTTCATAGCTTTCTCATTAGTATATTGTGTAAATCTGTCCTATCCAGGCATATGTATTACCTTGGAAAGCCAAGGAATCTACATCTGTGTCCTGAGTTAAATTATGTGTCTCTTTTATCTTGTTCATTTTTTTTTCAGTCTACTTTTTTTCCCCCCTTAAATTCCTTACTTCATTTCTGTCAATCTTTCACTCTCTCATTTTTTCTTCTTTTTCTCTTGTTTTCTCACTTTGCATTATATCTTGGTTCCCTCCAGATGTGTCTTTCATTTTCAATCTCTTCTCCTCTTTTGCGTGTCATGTGTACATGAATGTCACCTTTGACATTGTGCAATGTTGCATTGAAAATATATTTTCCAGATTTTGTCTCTGTGTTGAAATTGTCATTGCTGTATTTTCTGTGTCTATCCCAATATTCGGTTGCTTCATTTAATTAGATTTTCTGTTTGATATGCAGGATATCTCTTTTTCCTTTTTTATTTTTATTACCTGGAAAGTTTAACTTTAACTGAATAGAAATTGCTTGTGCCTATGCAAAACTAATGCCTGGGTGGTGCAGAATCCAGGAAATCTAGAAATGTCCTTAGTCTGCATTCCATTTGTGGGATCCTTGGTAAGATGTTCCAAAGGAAACCCACCACAGGACAGTAAGATCCATGTGAATTACCAAGGAATTATTCATTGCACTGGGCAGAAGTAAGTGAGAAATTTGTAGGGGGATATGTCTGCTTTGGGTGATTTTTCCAGGTGTAGAACATGATAGCCAACACCGTGGATATGTGGTTGATAGCAGACAGCCTGTTGCTAGTGGATCCTTCTGGAGGAAAGGCTCCTGGTGTCATTGAGCATGGTATAGTTCGGGAATCTAAGAATTTCATGGAGGCAAGGATGTGCAGGATACCTCAGGTCCCGTGAAAGTCACAGTGTTTTCTCTTTGGTATGCACAAACCTGAGGCCCTGTTTTCCATTCTTTTACACCAACACTAGGTCTTGAACACAGATAGTACCAGTGTTCTTTTTATCCAAGCCACGTGGCCTAATTTTGACACATTCATGGCACAAGGTACTATAACCTTTTTTTCTAGAGTCTTTAACCATTATGCAAGGATTGCTGGCAGTGGTTTCCATAATGAAGGGTATGGTGGTGTAGGCACTGCCTAGAACTGTTCCTTTTCTATCTGCCAAAATTTCATTCAGTGTTTGGTGGTGATTTCTTTGCATTCTTATATTTTTGTTTATTTTCCTACCACTTTATTTTCCAATGGTTTGAGCTGATATGCCCTGGACATAGAAGAGACTTCTGGGTTTTGTATGCTTGTTTGTTTGTTTTTGTAGAAAATAAAAACTGCTATATCCAACGTGCATAAACCCATCAACATGGTAGCACTCACCAATAGGCTGAAGGCAGGTTTCATCCAACAATTTGATGCCCCTATAGACTAGTCTTCCTTAAATTTTCCTTGCAATTGAGTCTTGGGATGATTGCTTAATTGGGCCCCAGAAAATTGACTTTACTTCTCCTCTCATAGACATGTGTAGAGACCCCAAGTTCCCCATTTTGCTTGGCTCCTAGTGTACAGATATATTTTAAAAACTTTTGAGCAGAGACATATTTTCTGGTGAGTAAGCACAGGGCCAAAGACACAAGTGAGGCTGCGAGGGAACCATTGATCTGCCTCCCTTTGGAATACCCCCAGAAATCTCCCCCAAAGGTCCTTTAGAATCCTGGTGTTACTTATCTGTTTTTCCCTGCAGGGTGAACAATACACTGCAGGCCATGATACAACTCTGCCATGCTGTAATGTCTTTCTCAACAGAGATGCATAACAGGGAGTACAATACCTTGACGCAGATCTAGGTTATTAATATATTCAGACTTTTTTTTGAATAAGCCATCTTTAGACCTCTTGATTTAGATTTCTGTCTTCTTTCCCATTTTCTGTCTTCTACTCTCCTTAGTTTCTCTGTGTGTTTGTATATATATATATATATATCTCACAAGAATTACATCATCTTCAATGCAATGCTTGGTTTTAATGGTGTGAATATTCTATCAATCTATTTTTATACCTATGTATCTCATCATCTATTTATCTATATATCAATTTATAATCTCTCTCTGAGTTTTACTTTCTTGGAGATTTTTGAACCAGTCAAAAATGCTTTTTTTTTCCTTCTGGAGACTCAGTGGTTTCATCTGAGGTTGAAAATATAATATGCTTTAATATATTAGGAAATTTGCAGAATTATATTTATCTAGGTGTAATCATCGATCTGTAGTCCAATTCCTATCTAAAATATTAGCAATTATATTTACAATGAGGAAACTTATTAGGCACACGTTGTCCCATGGAACCAGAGAGCCTGAGAAATGGTCAAGACCAAAATATAAAAATGTCTTTGACGGTTTCAGAGAAAAAGCATAAGGGGCCCAACGAAATTGAAAATCCCACCTTCCTAAAAGAAAAGCCAGAGCATAAGAACATGTGGAATGCAGAAGATGTGAAACAATTTGTGACCAAAAGGGAAAACTGTGAAAACATCAGTTTGGTATGTGGAAATGTGTGAATCCTACAGAGCAGAGCACAGTAGGTCTGGAATATGGCAAGGTCTGAACTAAGGTGTCAGCCTAATTGGGTTTCCATGAAGACCATAGTGGTTGCATTTAAAAGCCCTGGGAAACTCTGAGCTGGCCTGTCATTTTAAAGTGCCTTGGGTTCTTCTAAATTCTTCCACATCCTCAAATGTAAAGTGTGCATAAATGACTGTTAGTTCTCTGCATTTTTGCAAATACTTGTCGGTGCTGTCTTTTGACTTCATAAAACTTTTTTTTTTTTTTTTTCAGTGAGGCACACTTCTGTCCACACTTCTGTTTGAAAAATATTTTGGCCTGCTCTCCTCTTCTTGATGAGAGATCTGTGTTTTGGGGGATGGGAAACATCTTTTAGATCTGCTGTTTCCATGAATCATTATGGGGCCTCCTCAGCCTTTATAGTACCACTGATTGTGGGGAGATCTCAGTGGGCAAGCAGTCTCCTTTGCCATGTGGTTTGTTTTTACAACTTTGATTGCTCAATCACATCCTGCCTATTCATTGGTGTGTTCACATCTGCATCTGGACTCAGGGTTGCATCACTCAAATCCCTTGATGGCTTCATGATGGTGGAGCATTTACAGACATTGAAATGCCCCTCAAGATGGTATTGTTGGAGATTTTGCACCTTATGCTAGCAATCATTTTGCTAAAGGAGGGGGAGTGATCTTAGCATTTCAATGTTTCTCCATAACCTATATATTTCACCCTTTATTGGAAATAGAAATATTTGCCCAACCCTGTGGCCTACACATATATGGTATCCCCATACCAGGAGCCCTAACATGATTTCTGGCAGATTGTATCTTCCTGTGTGGTTGGCAAATGTTGTTGTTCCAAATTAATACATTTTCCTCACTTAAGTGGATACAAGTTTGGGTGTGGAATAGTTCCCCTCCAATAGTGAACTCAACAAATGTCCTCGGAAGAGGAGACATTGATATATACCTGGGAGTTTAATACCATGTTTGTTTCTTTGATTTGTTTTCATATGGGTATGTCTAAGGATATTTGAACACATTTCACCTTGAGCATATTTTGCATTCCTGTGAATTTGTCTCCACAGGTGAAATATTTCCAAAGGAGAGCATGCTGTGCAAGCCAGTCATTTTAGATAATGCAAGAGAGTCAAGGTAACTTGAGCCCATTACAAAGGGCACTTTTGGAACTTATTTTCTCTCATGTTTTTACATCAACCCTGTTCCTTCTCACAGTCATTTCCATATTTTTCTCAATTTGTGTTGTTTCCTTTGTTTCACACCCCACAGTGTCTCACATAACTGAAAACCATTTTGGTTTTGTTTGTTTGTCTTTGAGTTAAGTCTACAAATTTGTCACCTGTGTCCTATTCTATTATTTAATCAAGTATGTGTTATCCTGATTTTGTCTTGGGGTTGATGTCTTCTCCACTGTATTTGCTGAAATGGGTACCATTATTCACTTTCTCCACTTTAGTTTTCTACTGACAAGTTGGATGTCACTTTATCATGATGTATCCTTAATTTCCAAAATGGTGTAAGAGGACCGAAAGAGAAATTTGGGTGTGTGTGTATCCAAAACAAAGACCAGGGAGACACAGATTGCAGGAGCACAAAGTACTTATCTTCCATTGGTTTCCAAACTGGGGCCTAGGAGTTAAGATCTTCAAAATGAACCCTTCCATGAGACAGCAAGTTCTATGGGATTTTCTAAGCAATAAGCCATGGGTGCTTGCCAAAAAGAAGGGTGCACTTTCTGGGGGGATTTGTTTGGGTGTGAGTGCTTTGCCAGGCCCAGAACAGGAGGAGAACACCCTGAGGCCATAAGCTTGGCAGCAGTCAGGCTGGGGATAGTGGTCCTTTCTGGAAGAAAGATCCGGGCGTAATCAAGCAAGGGTATATTTCAGAAACCTTAGGATCTCATGGTGGCAGCGATGTGCATGGAATCACACTTCCCCTGGCCTTTGCAGTTGTGTCCCTCAGAAATACTTGAAACTGAGGCCCTTCTTTCCATTCTTTTTCACCACCACAAGCAGCAGACCATAGGGCGGACTTGGGTCCAGACTAAAGATGCACAGAGTACTGGCAGGGCTTCCATCAGAAAGGGTATGGTGTTGGTGGCATCTTCGTTAAGGATTTCTCCTCAACCAGCCAAGAATGCATTCCATAGTTTGCAGTGGTGTGTTTGCTTTCTTATGTTTGGTTTGGTTTCCTTCCACTTCCGTTCTGATGCTTTGAGCTGATGTGCCCTGGACGTAGGGCAGGCTACCTTGTTTCGCCATAAAAGCCATGCATAAGCCCATCAATCTTTGTCACTCACCCATAGTTGAAAGGCTTTTTTGAATTCCTGTGCCTTGATGCCCCTATTGCCTAGGGTCTTCCTTCCATTTCATTTTCAGGAAGTCTAGGAGGGACATGGGAATTGGGCCCCAGAGCCTTGAATTTCCTTCTCATCTCAAAAGCACATGATGAGCCCCAACTTCCCCATTCCCCTTAGGTTAGAGTGTGCTGATAACATTTCAAAATTTTGAGCAGAGACAACACTTCTCTGGGTGAGTCTGCCCAGGGCCCAAAGACACCAGCCAGGATGGGAGAGCACCCTTTTTTGGCATCCCTATGGAATCATACCTAAGCTCCCCCACTTTGGTCCCTGGAAATCCTGGCAGAACCTGACCAGTGCTGACTCGGAAGAGGACCACAAGTCATTGCCTGCAAGTAGAGGCCTCTGCCAGTGTGGAATGTCTTTCTCAAATGAGATGTACAACAAGGAGTACAATGCTTTGACATAGCTCCAGGTTCTTAACCAATTCCGACATTATGGCTGACTCTAGCCAAGATTAAGACCACTTGGGTAACCTCTATGATTTCTTTCACTTTTTCTCTCTTCAGCTCATCTTGGTTTCTTTCTCCCTCTCTCTTTTTTTTTTCTTTTTTGCAGTAATTCTGTCCTCTTCATTGAAATGCTTGGGGCTTGCCTTGTGTATATTCTAATGATTTATCTATCGATCTCTGTAGCTCACTTTCTACTCATCTATCAATCAATTGATCAATCTATTTATACATCTATCTATCTATCATCTATCTATCTATCTGTCTATCTCTCTATTGATGTATCATTTATCTGACTATTTATTTATCTTTCCCTATCTGAGTTGTCATTTCTTCTGTTGATGATGGTGAATTTTTGAAATATCTTCTCTATTTTTGGACACCAGTAAAAACACCTAACATTGGGTGTATTTTTGATTGGAGATTGAATTTCCATTATTGTCTTAGGAAGGTTCAGAACTATTTTACACCAGATGGAATCATATATCAGTAGTCCAAATCTGATTTGAATAACTATATATTTAATTGACAATGGGGATTAATACTGAGGTACTGCATAGCCAGTGTATATTGAAGACTGGGGAATTCTCTAGCCAAAGATAGGAAAGTTGTCTCTTGTCAGTTTAAAAAAAACAAAAATATGGATTCCTCAAGTGGAAAAACCAACATTCCCGCCAAAATTGAGAGCAGAGCAAAAGAAAGTGTGGAATGCAGAAAGGTGTGAAAACACGTGCGAAATGTGGAGAACTGTGAGAACCTCAGTTTGGAATGTGGAAATGTGTGAATCCAACAGAGAAGAGCACAGTTGGTCTGGAATATGGCAAAGTCAAAACTAGAGGGTCAGACCACTTGGCCACTTGGCTTACCGTCACGACCACAGTGGCTGCATGCAAAAGTCCTGAGACACTCTGGGCTGGCCTTTCATTTTAAAGGCCCTTAATTACCTCTAAATCCTTCCAGGTCCTCAAATTGGAGGGGATGTAGAATGATGACAGTTAGTTCTCTGAACATTGCATGAAGTCGTGTTGGTGGTGTCTTTGGCCTTGGTAAGCCCTGTGTGTCCAGGGATCCACACAGCTGTCAAGCTCTTTTACATACATGTGGGCAGGCTCTCATCTTGCCTCATAAGAGCCCTGTGTTTCTCTTGATGAGGAAGTGCCCCCAGCCCCACTCTTTTAAACAAATCATGGTGAGCCTCTTCAACATTTTAAGAGCCCTGTTCCCAGGGCGCCTCAGTGGGCAAGCAGTCTCCCTGCCATCCCCTTGAATCCTCCAGCATGTCCTGCACATCCAGCGGTATGTTGACACCTGCATCTGGGCTCATGGTTGCATCACCCAAGTTCCTTGATGCCATTAGGAATGCGGAGCATGGAGAGACATAGAAATGCCCCTCAGGTTGGCATTGTTGGATCTTTGCTTGGCCTCATGCCAGCAATCATTTTTCCTAATGGGTAAGACTGATCTCATCATTTCATGGTTTCTCCATAACCTATGTGTTTCCTGCTCTGGTGGAAATTGTGATTTTTTTATTGGCCATCCCTGTGGCCCGTGTAAATATGGCATGCCTTTACCAAGTGCCCTGACGTGATTTCTGACAGAATGTTTGATCCCGTGTGGTTGGCCACCCTTGTTTTTCTAACTGAATTCATTTTCATAACTTCAGCTGACAGAATAATTCCCAAGGAATTGTGATCTCCTCACATGTCTTCTGAACAGCAGACATTGGTATAAACCTGCATGTTTAATACTTTTTTTGATTTTTGGATATTTTTGCTTGACCTTTTGTTTTCATTTATCGTGGTTTCTAGGGATATTTGGAAACAATCATGTATATGTCACAATTCTGTGAATTATTTTCCCTAGGTGTGCTGTTTCACAAGGACACAATTCTGTGCCAGCCAGTCATTTTAGATGAAGCTGGACAGTCGAGGTAGCTTCAGCCCCGTTCTGAGGGCACTTTTTCAAGTTATTTCTCTTTCTAATGTTTTCAGCTCCCTTTGCTTTCTCTCTCACAATCCCTTCTCAATCACTCTATCTTTCCCTCTCTCTCTCCCCTACTTTGTTTCATTTACTGTTTTTCTCTCTCAGGTATTTTTCTCTCTGTTTCCAACACATCAGCGACCCATGCTGCCTAATACCTAAAATAAGTTTGTGGGTAAAGTCTGCATGTTCTTCTCCCTTGAGCTTTTCACCTGATTTATGTCACTATGTATTACCACAATTTTTTTTTATTTGATGTCTCCACTGTATATTTTGTGTTGGGCCACATTTTTATTTCTTCTCTTAAGTTTTTATTTTTTTTTAATCTACGTATTTAGTTGAATATGTCTTTTTGCTAGTAAATCATCAATATCTGATAGGTAGCAATAGTAAAAGAGGAAACACTTGGTTTGAGAGTATCCAAAAACAAAGGCCCATGAGACACAGATCCCAGGAGCCCCAGAAATCTACATCCCCTTTAATCCGATTTGCTGTTTGGAGGGATGTTCTTCACACGGAAACCAGGCATGGGGCAGAAGATTCCCTGTGAATTTCCAAGGAATGTGCCATAGGTGCTGGCCAAAATCGTGTGTTTTCCAGGGCGGATTGGCTTGGGACTGTGAGATTGCATTCCTACCTGCATATGAAGAAAGACTCTGAGGCCTTAGGCTTGCCTGCAGGCAGGCAGTGGCTAGCAGGTATTTCTGAAAAATCTCTGGTGTTGTCCTAGAAATGGGTATCTTTCAGGAATCACTGTACATCAGAGAGGACAAGGGGCCCAATCTTCCATGGAAATGAGTAGCCCCTTCACAGAGCTTGGCAGCATATCCATGGTTTAGAACAGCTACCTTCTTTTGCAAGGCATACTGGCATGGGTTCCCTCAGGAAAGGCATGTTGGTGGGCACTCCTCATGAAAGTGTTCCTTTTCCAACAGGTGAGAGTGCATTCTGTATTGGGTGGTGGTTTGTTTGGTTTTATTTGTTTGAGTTTAATTTCCTTCCCCTTCCATTCCAATGGTTTGAGCTGATGTGCCATGGACTTGGGACAGACTACCATGTTTAGCAGAGAATTCACACTGCTGTGGAAGTTGTGCATAGGCCCATCAAGAAGCAGAAGTCACCCACAGAGGGAACTCCATTTTCCATCCATTAGCCTTCAGTCCTTGATTCCCTAGAGCCTTCCTTCCAGTTCGACTGCAAATGAGTCTATGGAGGATTTGTGGATCCTAGGCTATAATCTTGAGTAACTTCTCCCCTCATAGGCATAGATTGAGCCCCAAGGTCTCCAATTGGCTTATATTCCATGGTACTTAGACTCTTTCTAAAGAGTTGTGTAGAGTCATGCATGGCCTGGAAGCATGACCACAGGACCCTAGGATAACAGCCGGACTGGGTGGGCCCTATCATTTTGCATCCAGGTAGAATCCTCCCTGAGCTCTTCCCTTTTTCGCTTCTACAGGCTCACATTCTAGAGGATCACGGAGAAGGAGGCTTGTTCTGAAACAGAGTCAGCGGGATGCTCTGCAAGCAGTCTTTCAAGAGAAGCCCTACCCTGGTATAACGACCAGAGAGCGACTGGCCAGAGAACTTAACATCCCAGAAAGCCGAATTCAGGTATGCAAGAGAACACAACCCCCTTGATTACCCCTCTCCATTTTCCATCTCTCTCTCTCTCTGTCTCTCTGTCTCTCTCTCTCTGTTTCTAACTTTGCCACTTGGTGTCCACATCTCTGAGGTAACAATCCAGCCTCAGCAATCTGGACTCAAACCTGTAAGGTCAGGCTTCTAGCTGCCAGGTCTAAGGCTGGATGTGTCTTATCATTGGAAGGAGTTCATTCTAGAGAACCACACAACCCCAGCCACGGTCTGCAAGAGCAGTCTTAGGGAAAATATCTTAGGGGAAATATGTGAATCCCACAGAGCAGAGTAGGTCTGGAATATGGCAAAGTTGGAACTAGAGAGTCAGTCCACTTGGCTTGCCATAAAGACCATACTGGGTGCATGCAAAAGCCCTGAGACACTCTGAGCTGGCCTTTCATTTTAAAGGCCCTTCATTACTTAAAATTTCTTCCAGGTCCTCAAATTTGAAGAGATGTATAATGATCGATGCTAGCTCTCTGAACTTTGCATGAAGTTGTGTTGGTGGTGTCCTTGGCCTTGGGGAGCCCTGTGTGTCCAGGACAGAGCTGTCCATCTCTTTTACATACACGTGGGCCTGCTCTCATCTTTCTTGGTCAGAGCCCTGTGTTTCCCTTGACTGGGAAGTGCTACCAGCCCTGATCCTTTCAGCAATTGTTGGCACAACATCTTTACCTTTCTAAGACCCCTCACTTCAGAGAGAGCCCTGTGGGCAAACAGTCTCCCTGCCTTTCCTTGAATCCTCCAGCACATTCTGCCCATCCAGGGGGAAGTTGCTATCTGCATCTGGGCTTGAGGTTGCATCACCCAAATGTGTTGTTGCCTTCATCAATGTGGAGCATGGATAGGCTTAGAAAAGCCCCTCAGGTTGGCATTGTTGGATCTTTGCTTGGCCTCATGCCAGCAATCATTCTGCCTAATGGGTGAGACTGATGTCATCATATCATGGTTTGTCCAGAACCTGTGTATTTCCTGTTCTGTTGGAAATTGTGATTTTTTTCTCAGATATCAATGTGGCCCATGCAGATATCCATGCCTTTTTCAAGTGTCCTAATGTGATTTCTGTCAGAATGTATGATCCCCTGAAGTTGGCCACTGTTGTTTTTCCAAATTAATTCATTTTCATAAATTTCACTGAACACACCTTGGTGTTTAGAATACTTCCCACGGAATTTGAACTCATTATTTGTCTTCTGAACAGCAGACATTGATATATACCTGTGTGTTTAATGTTTTTGTTTGTTTGTCTTTGGATATTTTTGCTTATTGATTTGGTTTCTTTCATAGGTATTTCTAGGGATATTTGGAAACAATTCACCTTGAGTATACTTCACAATTCTGTGAATTATTGTCCCCAGGTGTGATGTTTCACAAGTTCACTACTATGTGCACCCAGTTGTTGTGGATAACCCTGGACAGTCAAGGTAACTTGAGCCCAGTTCTGAGGACACTTTTGCAAATGATTTCTCTTTCAAATGCCTTCGTCTCCCTTTTACTTCTCTCTCATATTCCCTTCTCAACCACACTATCTTTCTCTCTCTCTCTCTCTCTCTCACTCTCTCTCTCTCTCCTTCTCTGTCCCATCCCCAGTTTTTATCTGTCTTGTCTTTTCCTCTTGGATACTGACACATCAGCAGCAGCAGTCCAGCCTAAGCAATCTGGACTCTAATGGTAGTGTCAGGATACTGGCTGCTAGGTCTTATGCTCGATGTGTCTTATCATTTGAAGAATGGAATTCTTGAGAACCACACAAACCCAGGGACCCACTGAAAGGTCTGTCAGGGAAAATGTCTGAAGTGAGGGTTTTACCATGGGGCCCATATTTTACACAAGAGGCCCTGTGCTAAGAAAGTTTCGATTGGGGGGACACATTAGAACATAGATATATTCCTGTGTCTTACATTAAGGCCTCTGTCTACTCTAGACTGCATAGACTCACATGTCAGTTAGGGAGCGGCATCCCTTCAGAGAACATGGCCACAGGGAGCTGAGTGGCTGGAGGCCCACTCAAATGGGTGGTCAAGGAAGAATGACCTGGAGCCTAGGAAAAAGGAGATGCTGTCTGGGCCCAGGAGATGGCTCCTTGGTGGCCCTGGAAGACCTCTCAGTAACCACCTGTGCATGAAGACTTCTTCTCTGGTCAGGGTGGTGGGGAACAACTCAAAGGAGGAAGCGAGGTAGCTTTGGGATGCAAGGCCCGAGATGATGCATAAAAGCCAGGAAGACTGCTGGCCTTACCCTAGCAAAACATCTTCTTGGCTTCACCACAGTTTCCACTGGCACCTTTCTGATACATCTACAAAAAGAAACACACTGGTGCATATGGGATCTCACATACACATGAGCACAGGTTCAGCACTGAAGGCAGTTCTTTTCAAGTCGTGAGAGAGGAAAGCACAGGTGCACCATGGGAAGAAAAGCAATTATGTCAAAGAATTCCAAGACAGGAATCGGGACCATTAGATTCCCCTGACATGGTAGAAATGGGGGAGGGGGCTGTCTTCACTCTGAAGGCATAGGAAAAGAGAAGTTCCTAGGTAGGATGGAATTTGTATTCCGGTCATCTGGGTTGAAGGGATGCTGAGAGAGGGCACATGGCAGTGGATAATTGCGTGTTCTGAAGCAGTCTTTCCCCCATGAGGACTTAAGAGGGTAAAAGATCCTCCATCTGGCAGCAGCCATATCAGTCTGGGGGAGAGATTGAGCAAGTGGGAGACAGAAGAGAGATGGGGAGGGGCAGAGAGGTGGACAAGCAGACACAGGCATCCAGAGAGATAGAGAGAGTCAGAGCCAGAGACAAAAAGACCGACCAAGAATCTTGCAGGATGGACGGGAAGGGTGATGATTAAGAAAGTGAGAGGTGGCAGGAAGAGGGTGGTGAGAAAGAATATGAGCGATCTCATAGGTATAATGGGAGTGCAAACATTGTCTCCTCCTCTAGCACCACTGGTCTTGAGTTTGAACACCAGGAAGGAGACTAAATAAAGGAAGGACTATTTTCATGGAGACAGCTTGTGTAATCTGGAACCCTGTGCTCTGCTTCAGAAGTGAAGAAATATTCATTTTGGGGGGAGACCCTACTCTTGGGTTCCTAGCATGTTCTCGTGGGGGCTGATGGGACAAACTAAGTGTTCCCATGTTTCCGTGCGGGTCCCTCAGCCTGTTGCTTGGGGAATCCATGGGATCGCATGTGGAAATATGTGGGGAAGCCTGGAGTGACCATGGCGCCTCTCTTTCTGCCTAGGTGTGGTTCCAAAACCAAAGAAAACAACGTCTCAAGCAGCAGAGCAGAGGGCCACATGAGACTATCTCCCAACCAGGGCCACCACAGCAGGAGCAACAGCTTCAGACTTCTCCCACTCCTGGTACGTAGGCAACACTGCAAGTCACTCTTTTATATGCCCACCTGGGAGTGAAATGTTTTCAGCAGGCATGCCAGCTCCATAGCCAAAACACTCGGGAGAAGAAACAAATATAGCTGGTTCTTGCTCTTTGACTCCTCCAGATCGGCTGATGAAAGCACTTGCTTGGAGAATGGGGAGGGGGTGCGGAGGTGGGGGGTGGATGGATGCCTGGCCATGATGTCTTTTAAACTCCTGGAACTGATACTGCCAGGAAACTGGCAGCATTATATTCTCACACACTCTTGGGTTTGACCTGAATTGCATTGGTTCCAGGGCATTTTTGAGAACTCAGTGACAAGAGACCCAGTGTGCGTGTATACAGCAGTATACTTGAACATGCCGCATTGAAGAGGATGAATACTGAGAGACACACAGACCCAGAGAGAGGCAGAGAGAGATAGAGAGAGAGCCAGAGAAAGAGACAAAGAGATGGGGAGAGAGAACTAGATCTAGATAGATATAGCACTATCAACAAAACAGCATCTCAGGCCTAGCACAGCACCACACAATACATATCAGCAGCAAATGTGTAATCAGCCTAATCTCCCACTCTTCTTTGTGTGCTCTCATTTCAAAGCAACCCCAAAAGAGGCTGGGAGAAAGCGGACATTCATCTCTCCCTCACAAACAGACATCCTTCGGCAAGCCTTTGAGCGGGAACGATACCCAGGCATTGCTGCCAGGGAAGAACTGGCACATCAAACAGGGATTCCAGAACCTCAGATTCTGGTAAGTCCTCAATGAGGGAAACATGATTTGCCTCACATACAAGGGGCGTAACCCTGTGCAAAAGTGTGGTTCTGGATAGCCGAAGGCATTTGGTTTGGGCCCTGGGTAGGGGGTGTTAATCCTCTCCATAGAAATTCCCTGAGGTGGCTTGGATGATCAGAAGGTATCCATTTCCAGAGGAGGACATGGAAGGGGAGCTGCTCGGCCATGTAGGAGGGTCCTGCTATGGTTGGTATCCAAGGGGTGTTCCCTTCCATGATGGGTGTGGTGTGGAGAGTGGCAGTGGTCCACTGTTGTCCTGACATTTGCCCTCCCCTTCAATGGCCCGAGGACAAGGTTAGAGAAAAGGCCCCACAAGTTCTTGACCTGTGATCAACAGGTCAGATGTGTTGGAGGTAGGGTGGACTGGAGAGAGTGGTCCTTCTGCAAATGGATCTTGATTGTGTAACTTCTGATATGCCTGTCTCCCTTTCCCTCCCCTAGGTGTGGTTTCAGAACCGACGAGCTCGGCACCCAGAGCGGAGGGGAAGTGGGCCTGCCAATGTGCCCGGAGTAGACCCCAATTCAGCAAAAGGCCTACCACTTCCATCGGACCAGGGCATGCCAACCACTGCCCACAGCAGCCCTACTCACAGTGCTCCTCCTCCTCCCTCTAACCCACCAAGGGAGAACATGCTGTCCATCACCCCCATGGTGGCCACTGCTGCGATTGCCCCCAAATTCATAGTTCCTGGGGCTCCCACAGCAGGCTGTGAGGGCCAGAGCCTGCCCATGATCTTCATCATGGCCCAGCCAAGTCCAGTTCTGCAGGCAATAGTGAACCCTCCCATGCTTTGGACCCTTCCTCTGACTCACTCCTCACCAGGGCCAATGCCCATTCCTGCAGGGGGTCTCACACCTATTCACACAGGGCTCTGGACAACATCCCAAGAAGGACCATGGCAGGAGAACAATCTGCACACTATGCCAGCAGAAAAATGCCTCCCACACATCCCTCAGCCACCCCTTGCCAGTCGTGCAGAGCCCCTGCCACTGCTGGACCCAGTGAAGACCTGCACTTATGCCAGGCCAGAATGGGCCCAGGCATCCTCAGCTCTAGTCACCAGTGAGAAGCCTGTGCATGGGGCCATGCTGCAGCCTGCACAGGCTGACACACTTATCTGCCCCCCTCATCTGGCCCCCTCAAATGAAGAGCTGTGCCCTCCCATTGACCTGCAGCAGAACAAGCCCTCAGCCTTCCAGGGCTCATCAAACCTCCTTGAGGAAATTATGGCAGCTGCAGGCATTCTGCCTGAGGCAGGGCCTCTTCCAGATGTGGATGAACAGGAAGAGCTTCCCCTAGGAGACCTGGAAGCACCCCTCAGTGAGGAAGACTTCCAGGCCCTCCTCGACATGCTGCCAAGCTCCCCAGGTCCTTGTCCTTAGGAGGATGAAGGAGGCCCTTCCTCCCTTGAGGCTTGAGATTCTTTCAGGCCTTCTTTGCGTGTGCCCTCAAGTTCCACCCTGACTCACAGGAACTTGGGGCCATCCACCCTGGAGCCTTAAGGGCTTCTACGCCTTCCAAACAGAGGGTGACCCAACTCCACTTCCTTCTGGACAATGGGAAGGCCCATCCACGATTGCTCTTCAGTTGTTTGTGACATTCTTTGATCAAATAAATATATCTAGTTACCAAATTTTCTGGTGTGTTCCATGATATACTTTCTTCTCTCCTCATTTAAATCAGTGTTTCAGTCCCATGCAGTGGAGGGGGAAGGCCTCCCTGCTTTGTGACCATATGGGAAGGTGGACTGGATGTCCATGTCTAGAAGGCAATATGATATTGAAATCACTAAGATAGACTCTCAGTTAAACCCTTCACTTTGTGTCTCATTTCTGGGCAGATGAGGTGGGAGGTGTCCTCAAATGCATATCTACTGTGCCCGGACAGAACATTCCAAACACTCTCATTACCAGATTATCATCTGCAGAGTTCATGTCAACAAATATGAAGGAAAAATAATCCATGAGAAATACATCTCCCTCTCCCTATCAGTATCCTCTTATTGCCACACAGATCTCATGGTCCACAGCACCCCCTACACACACACACACACACACACACACACACAGAATCTCAAATCACTCGGTAAAGCAGTACACTAACTTCAGGCTTTTGAATGAATTCACTGTCTTCATAGTCTACAATTTTGCTGAAAATCATGAACATGTATGATCAATAAATACACAGAAGATTGTTATCAAGTGTGTGCTTCTGTGTGTGTGTGTGTGTGTGTGTGTGTGTGTGTGGTTTTTAAATATTTCATCATCTCTAGCCTACAGTCAATTAAAATACAAAAGAAGGTTTGCGGAGTTCCCATCGTGGCACAGCATAAAGGAATCTGACTAGGAACCATGAGTTTGTGGTCCAATCCCAGGCCTTGCTCAGTGGGTTGAGGATCCGGCATTGTCATGAGCTGTGGTGTAGGCCTAGATGCAGCTCAGATCTGGTGCTGCTCTGGCTGTTTGGTAGGATGGTGGCTCTAGCTCTGATTAGACCCCTAGTCTGGGAACCTCCATACACCTCTGGTGCATCCCACCAAAGCAAAAAAGACAAAATAAACAAACAATAGAAGGTTTGCATTTTCAACTCTAATATTTCTTTCAAAATCAACTCTCTCTGACTTCTATCATTTCAGTTTCCTCATCCTTCCATTCTTCACAAACACTCCCATACCCTTAATTTAATTTTTTTTTTTTTACCTGACGCAGTACTTTCATGTATTTCAGCAATTCAGATCACAATTCTTTCTTCTTTCATATGAAACTCAGTCAATCATGGCGGAGGATGACGATCATTGTACTTCCCACTTTATTTGGGTCACATTTCCATTCAGCCAACAACTCAGCTCTTAACCCTTGACTTCATGCATGCATTTCTGCAACTGAACAAGAGTGTCCCCAGGGGAAACCAGCTAAGAGTAGTCTGTGTCTCAGCATTCATAACAAGAATGTAAGGCTTCACTTTTGCCTTCTTGGAGCAAGGTAAGCAGTGTTGCTTGGGAATACACATTAAGGTGTTGGGAAGAGTTCCACTGTGCCACTGGGCTTGAGTACTATGAAATCCTGGTGGAAGCAGGGTTGCATTGTCTGACAGGAGGACACAAGGTACTACAGGCACCTCGACTCATCTGCCAGGTTGGAAGGACTTTCTCAAAGAGATTAGTAAGAAGGCGGGCACACCATAGACATAGGTTGAAGATGTTGACAAAATGTGACATTATGGGGGACTATAGGCATTGTTAAGCCCACTATGTCAAACTCTATGTCTTCTCTCCCTTTATCTAACTTTCCTTCCTCTTTGCTTATTTCACTCTCTTTTTTTTTCTTATGAAGATTCTATCCTCTTCCATATATTGTCATGTGCTAACATATCTATAAATGTATCAATCCATCCATCATTCTCTCTTCCTCTCTCTGTCTTTCCTAGCTTGATGATGGTGGACTGGTGTAAAACTCTACTCTACTCTGGTCACACCAGAGAAGCACTGGAACATGGGTGTATTTGTGGATGGAGATGCAATATAGGTGATATCCTGGGAACGTGCAGCAGGATTTCATGCCAAGGGTAAAGACTGACCAGTAGTCACATATCCAATCTGAAATCATAGGAATTACTTTACAATGAGGCAAATTCTTCAGGCATGGAAGGCCCGGTGGACCAGAAGAGGCTGAGGGAATTGACAAGCCAAAGAGAGGAAAGCTGGGCATTTGTCTGCTTCAGATACAAAACGGGGGCAAATGAGATCACAGAAAACCCACATTCGGCAAGGAAAGAAGAGAGCAGAAGAATGTGTGGAATGTGGAAAGGTGTCAAGACATAGCTGTGGAATAAGGAAAGGGGTTAAAAAATTGGTTTCCAATGTGGAAAAACTTCAATGGCCGATAGGTAGGAAGAGGAGCACAAGGAAAGATTTGCTTTGAGTGTATCAGAAAACAAAGACCTGTGAGACAAAACTCCAGGGGCACTAGAATTTGTCTCCCTCAGGATTCCAATTTGTGAGATGGGAGGGGTGGCCTTCAAAAAGAAACCTGCAAATGGGGCATCAAGTTCCACGTGACTTTCCAAGGAAATTATCATGGCTGCTTTCCAGGTGGAAGGGTCATTTTTCAGGTGGGATTGGTTTGGGTCTTAGAGCTTTGCTTTGCCTACCTCCATGGGAAGAAAGACCCTGAGACCATAGCGTTTCAAGCAGGCAGGCCGTGGCTAGCAGATGTTGCTAGAAGCAAAGCTTGTGTTGTCTTAGATTTGGGTCTCTTTTAGGAAATGAAGGATATCATTGATGCAGGGATGTGCCTGGAATGGCAACTCCACTGGCCATCCCTTACCTTTCCATTTGGAAGGCGTGACCCAGAGGCCCTTCCTTCCATTCATTTTCACCACCACAATGACCATACCACACAAAGGAGAGGGGACCAGCCTTTGCAAGCATACATGGAACAAGAGCAGAAACTTCACAGAGTGAAGAGCATAACCTTGGTGTCTAGGACAGGTAA
Source organism: Phacochoerus africanus (assembly GCF_016906955.1). Lineage (NCBI taxonomy): Eukaryota > Metazoa > Chordata > Mammalia > Artiodactyla > Suidae > Phacochoerus > Phacochoerus africanus. Next base: position 31,635 of record NW_025927347.1, read on the forward strand.
CCCATCTTGCAAGGATTATCATCATGGGTGCCATCAGAAAAGGATAGTGGGTGTGGGATCCTCATGAAATTGTGGCTCCTTAACCAGCCAAGAGTGCAATCTTTATTTTGTGGTGGTTTGATTTCCTTTCTAGATTATGTATTTCCTTTCCTTCCACTTCCATTCCAATGTTTACAGCAGATGTGCCCTGGATGTAGGAAAGTTTAGCATGTTAAACATCGAATTCACACTGCTAAGGAAGTCATTCATAAGCCCATCAAGATGTTGATATTCATCCATAAGTGGAACGCTGGTTTCCATGCATTAGTTTTTCTGTGTGGATATCCAATGGTCTTCATTCCATTTGGTTGGCAAGGGAGCCCAGGGAGGACATGAGAGTGGTACTCCAAAAGATTGACTTTCTTCTCCTCTCCTAGGCATAGATTGAGCCCCACCCAAATTAACCATTTCAGTGGCTTCCAATGTACTACCACCATCACCCTAATTCCAAAACCAGACAAAGATACCACCAAAAAAGAAAACTATCAGCCAATACCATTGTCTCAAAATTCTGATCAGAGTCATTCCTGGACTGGGTAAAATCCACAGTGTTCACTGCAGACAGCATTGTTTTGCAACCCTGTGGAATCCTCCCTGCACTCTTACACTATGGTCCCTGGAATTCCTGGTGGAACATGACCTGGTTTGACCCAGCAGATGCACCCAAGTCACTGCAGGCATCTAGATCCCTCAGCCATGGAGAAATGTCTTTCTTAAATGAGATAAATAAGAAGGAATAAATGCCCTAGGCAAAGATCTTGGTTGCTCACCAGTACAGATATGGGTGACTATAGAAAAGTTTAAGGCCTCTTTGTCAATCTCTATGTCTTCTCTCCATTTTTCTGTCTTTTGTCATTCTTTGTATATGTTTTCCACTTTTTTCCTATCCTGGATTTTATATTTTCATTGTAATGCTTGATACTAAACTAAAGATCATTCTATCTCTCTATCAATCAATCAATCAGTCGGTGTATCTATCGATCTATCTGTCAATGTACCTATCATTTTCTCTGTCCATTAATTTATTTGATGAGAGTGGCCCAATGGGAAAAATGAACCTTCCTTCTGGACACCCAGTAAACGACTGGACCATGGGTGTGTTTGTCATTGGAAATTCAATTTAGATTGATATCTATGGAAATAGAGGAAGGATTTAATATGCCATGTGTAATGATAGAACATCCTCCAATTTCCTATCTGAACTATAGACATTTATAATGTCTTTATTTACAATGAGGAAAATTCCTGAGGCCCAGTAGACCAAGAGATGCTGGTGGTATTGGCAGTCCAAAGAGGGGAAAGTGGGGATTTTTTTTCTCTTTCAAATAGTTTTCAGGGGCATCAAAATTTTCAGAAAACCCACATTCCTGCAAGGAAGGGAGAGCAGAGATAAAGATAGGTGTGCAGTGTGGAAAGGTGCAAAAATATATCTGTGGAACGTGGAAATGTGCGACAACATCAGTTTGGAATGTGGAAAGGTGTGAAATCGACAGAGAATAGCACAGTATGTCTGGAATATGGCAAGGTGTGACCTACAGGGTCGGCATTCCTAGGCTTTCCGGGAAGACCACAGTGGCAGCATCAGAATGGCCTGGGTGCCGCTGAGCTGGCCTTCCTTTGCAGAGGCCCCTAGTTTCCTTTATTTGTTTCCAGGTCTACACATTGGAAGGGATGTTTAGTGAATATGGTTAGGTTGCAGAATCATGCACAAAGTCGTGTGGGTGGCGTCCTTGGCTTAGAGAAGTCCTCTGAATCCAGTGACATGGGACATGCTCTCCTGGCCAGCTGTTTTACCAAGATGTGGGCAGGCTCTCCACTTTCTTGATAAGAGCCCTGTGTTTGCAGTGAAGGGGAAGAGCAAGCAACCCAGTTGTTTTCCATCAATACGGGTGGGGTGTCCAGAGCATTTATAAGACCCCTGCCTCCTAAGAGAGCAGATTGCCAGGAGTCTCCCTGCCATCTGGTTTGTTCTTGCACTATGATTTCTCCAGCACGTTCTGCACATCCAATGGTATGTTGACATCTGCATCTGCATCACCCAAATGCCTCATGCCTTCATGTGTGTGCAGCCTGGATAGACATACAAATGCCCTTCAAGATGGCATGTTCAGAGATTGGCTTGTGCTTTGCCATCAATTACTTTGCCTAAAAGAAAGCCAATTGCCTCAGAATAACACCATTTCTCCATAACAATAGTATTTCCCTTTTGAGTTGGAAATGGAGTTTCTTTCATCCAACAGTGTTGCACACATAGATACATAGTGCATCACCTGACCAACTGTCCTAACATGATTTCTGGCACGATATAGGTTCCTTTTTCTTTGGCCAATGTTTTCATCCAACTTAAAGAATAGTCATGACTTCAGCAGACACAATTTGGGATTTAAATTTGGAGTAGCCATCAAATTGTGGTCTCTTCCACTGGCTTCACAACAGCAAATATTGATATATAACTGTGCATTTCTTTCTTTCTTTCCTTCTTTCTTTCTTTCTTTCTTTCTTTCTTTCTTTCTTTCTTTCTTTCTTTCTTGCTTGCTTGCTTGCTTGCTTGCTTGCTTGCTTGCTTGCTTTCTTGCTTGCTTGCTTTCTCTCTCTCTCTCTCTTTTTCTTTCTTTCTTTTTTCTTTCTGTTGCTTCTTGTTTCCTTTTTATTCTTTTGTTATTTCTGGAGAAATTTGAAAACAATTAATCTTGAGTACACAACGCATTCCTGAGAACTGTTTTCCATGGGTGAGGTGTTTCTGAATGACAGAAGCCTGAGCAAGCCAGGCATTTGTATAACCCAGGGCAGTCTAGGAATCTCCATCCTAGCACTGAGAGAAATTGTGGAACTTATTTCTATCTTTCGGTTTTTCCATTTCCTTTGACTATCACTCAAGTAATCTACTTCCTTTCTGTCTTTCAATCTCTCTCTCTCTCTCCTTTTCTAACCTGTTTCCCTATTTTTCACTCCTTGTATTTTTTTCTCGGATGGGCACCCATCAGTAACATACATTTCCATACTCTTATCATATTTTTGTGAGTTATGTCTACAGGTATGTCCCCCAGACATTTTCAATTATTACTATTATTTTTTGTCTTTTTGCCTTTTCTTGAGCCACTCCCATGGCATATGGAGGTTCCCAGGCTAGGGGTCTAATCGGAGCTGTAGCCGCCAGCCTATGCCAGAGCCACAGCAGTGCAGGATCGAAGCCACGTCTGTGACCTACGCCAGAGCTCATGGCAACGCCGGACCCTAAACCCACTGAGCGAGGCCAGGTACCAAACCTGCAACTCATGGTTCCTAGTCGTATTTGTTAACCACTGAGCCACGATGGGAACTCTGACATTTTCAATTATTTAATCATCTTTGTTTTAACCTGATTTTGTCTTTGTGTTGACGTTGTCTCCACTCTAGGTCTATGTTTTGCCTTGGATCATGATTTCCACTTTTCCAATTTTAGTTTTGTTTTCTACTGGAAAGTTTGGGTATCTATTTGTCTTGATGTATCATCAAATCTTGAAATTTGTAAGAGGATCAGAAGATAATTTTGCTTATCTGTGTATCCAGAAACAGAGGCCAGGGAGATCCAGATTCCAGGAACACAAGATATGATATTCCTCTGAATTCTAATTGGGGGCTGTAAAGTAAGATCTTCAAAAGGATACCTGCCATGGGACATTACATTCCCTGTGACTTTCTAAGGAATTAGTCATGGGTGCTGGGCAGAAGGAAGGGGGAACTTTCTAGGGAGATTTGTCTGTGTCTGTGATATTGGCCAGGTCCAGGATGAGAGGAGCCATGCATGAGTCCATAATGCTGACAGCAGGCAGCCTGTGGATAGTGGGTGTTTCTGGAAGAATTGTTCTTTTTGTCGTACAGCAGGGTATCATTCAGGTAATGAAGGATCTCTTGGATGCAGAGATGTGCATGGAAACACACATCCCCTGGCCATCACAGTGGTTTCCCTTAGGAGTGCATGAACACGAGACCCTTCTTTCCATTCTTTTTCACCAACACAAGGACTTGACACAGATAGGACTGGGGTCCAAGCCATGTAAGCCACCATGAAGTAATTGGATCACATTCACTGCACCAGACAGCATAACCTCGGTGTCTAGAACTGGTTTCCAAGTTTGCAAGGATAACAGGCATGGATACCAACAGAATAGGTATTGGCACTGCCTATATTTTTTCCTTCTCTACCAGCCAAGAATTCATTCTGCGTTTTGCAGTGGTTTCGTTGCTTTCAAATATTTAGGTTTGGTTCCCATACATTTATATTCCAGTGGCTTGAGCTGATATGCCCTGGGTATAGAACAGACTACAGCGTTTTTCAGAAAATACACACAGCTATAAAAGCCATGCTTCAACCCATCAAGATGTCAGCAATCGCAAACAGGCTGAAGGCTGGTTTCATCCAATAATTTGATGCCTCTATTCCCCTGGGTCTTCCTTCCACTTTGTTTGCAAGGGAATCTAGGTAGGATTGGTGAATTGGGCCCCAGAACTTTGAGTTTTACTCACTTCTCATAGGCAGAGGACGAGCCCCCAAGTTCCACATTCCTGCTGGCTTCCAATGTACAGATATCATTTTAAACTTTTTTCTTTTCTTTCCTTTCTTTTCTTTTCTTTTCTTCTTTTCTTTTCTTTCTTTTCTTTTCTTTTCTTTTCTTTTCTTTTCTTTTCTTTTCTTTTCTTTTCTTCTCTAGGGATGCACCCATGGCATATGGAGGCTCCAAGGCTGGAGGTCTAATTGGAGCTGTAGCCACAGGCCTACACCACAACCACAGCAAGGCCAGATCCAAGCCACTTCTGTGACCTATACCATAGCTCGCAGCAATACCAGATCCTTACCCACTGAGCGAGGCCAGGGACTGAACCCACAATCTCATGGCTCCCACTCAGATTTGTTAACCACTGAGCCATGATGGGAACTCCGGATTTTAAACTTTTGAACAGATACATCATTTGTCTGGGTGAACATGCACAGGGCCAAAAACACCAGCCAGGATGAGAGGACATGAATGTTTTGCGTCTCTGGAGAATCATCCCCGAGCTCTCTCACTTGGGCCTTTGAATCCTGTTTGTACATGACCTGGATTGACCCATCGGGCACCACAAGTCACTGCAGGCAACTAGACCCCTCTGCCAGGTTGGAATGTCTTTCTCCAGAGAGATGCATAACAGGGAGTACATAACCTTGATAGCGATCTAGGTTTTTTTTTTTTTAAATTCCAATATTTTTGATGAATATACATCAGATTTAGTCCACTTGGTTAAGCTCTCAATGTTTTTTTTTGCCAATTTTTGTCTTCCATTCTTTTATATTCATTTCTCTCAAGAATTCTTTCTTCTTCGTTGTAATGCTTGATGCTAACCTGGTGATTATTCTATCTATTCATCTATTTTACTATCTATCTATCTCTCATCATCTATTAGTCTATGTTTCTAAAAATGTAGTATTCTCTCTCTGGGTTTTAAATATTTGGATGAGGACGAACCTTTAGAAAATAATATTCTCTTTGAGGAAACACCGAAGGAACATTGGACAATGGTTGTATTTGTCGTGGAAGATAGAATTTCATTTATAATCTTGGGAAAATGCTCAATTATATTATACCAGGTGTAAATAGAGATCAATAGTCGTGATTCTATATTAATGATTAGAAATTTAACTTAGAGTGATGAAAAATATTGAGGCACAGCATAACTAGTGGACCAGGAGAGCCGTGGAATGGTCGAGCCCAATGAAGAAAGCTATCTTTGTGGTTTTCAGGAAAAAAAGGGTGGGGGAAAAAAGAATGTGAAAATCCCACATTCCTGAAAGAAATGGAAGCCAATACAAAGAATGTGTGGAAGGATGAGAGGTGTTAAACGATTTATGTTCAGTCTGGAAAACAGTGAAATTAACAGGTTGGAATGTGGAAATATAATCCTACATAGCAGAGCACCTTGGGTCTGGAATATGGCAAGGTCAGAAATAAGAAAGTCAGGCTACTTGGCTTGCCAAGAGGACCACAGTGGCTGCATACAAAAGGCCTGAGAAATTCTGAGCTGGCCTGTCATTTTAAGGGTCTTCGTTTCCTCTAACACCTTCCAGGTCCTCAAACTTGAAGGGAAATTTAAATGACTGTTAATTCTTGGGATTTGCAAGAAATGCTATCAGTGGTGTCTTTGGCCTTGATAATCACTGGGTTTCCAGTGACCCGCACTGCTCTCCAGCTCGTTGCCAACCATGTGGGTGGGCTCTCCTATTTCTTAATGTGAGCCCTGTGTTGCAGGGAATGGGGAAGGTCCAGCAGCCATGCTGATTTCCATAAATTGGGGTGGGGCCTCCTCAGCCTTTATAAGATGCCTGTCTCCAGGGAGATCACGTTGGGCCAGCATTCTCCCTGACACCCCATTGGTTCTCACACCATGGATTCCTGCAGCATGTCTTGAACATCCAGTGGTATGTGACATGTGTATCCGGGCTGGGGATTGCATCACATGAATGCCTTGATGCCTTCATGAGTGTGCAGCCTGGAGAGATGTAGAAATGCCCTTCAAGACGGTATGTTCAGAGATTGGCTTGGCCTTTTGCAAGCCATCATTTTGCCTAAATGAAAGAGACTCACCTCAGAATAACACTGTTTCTCCAAAACCGTAGCATTTCTGCTCTGAGCTGGAAAATGCTGTTGTTTTGTCCAACAGAGTTGCCCATGCAGATATCACATCACCTAAGAGACCTAACATGATTTCTCAGAGAATATAGGATCCTTTTCTGCTAGTCAACCTTTTGAACCAACTTAAATTATTATCATGAATTCAATTGAAACGATTTGGGATTTACAATACGTGAAGATATGGAATTGTGGTCTCTTCCCCTGGTTTCACAACAACACATATTGGTGTATACTTGTGGGTTTATGTCATCAGGTCTTTCTCTCTCTCTTTTTTTTTGGATTCTTTTTCCTTTTATGATTGTTTATGTCTGGATAATCTTGAAAACAATTCATCCTGAGTATATGAGGCATTCCTGAGAATTGTTTTCCACAAGTTTGGCATTTCTGGAAGAGAGAACTCTGAGCAAGCCAGGTGTTTGTATAACGCAGGGCAGTCAAGGAATATTGATCCAATTACTGTGGAAAATGGTGGAACTTATCTATCTGTCAAGATTTTCCATCTCATTTTGTCTTTCTTCCTCAAAATCTCTACTCCCTTTCTTTCTCTCAATCTCTGTCTCTCCCTCTCTCATATTCTACCCTGTATTCCTAATTCTCTCTTTGTATTTTTTCATGGTTCCCTCCAAACTATGCCTACATTACCAAGCACTTTTCCAATTTGAGCAATTTATTTCTGCATTATGTCACCCTGGACTTTTTCCATTGTTTAATAGACTAGGTATTATTCTGATTGTGTCTTGGATTTGGTGTTTTCTCTGCTTCGTGTGCTGCATTGGGTCCTGATTTTCACTTTCTCAATAGTAGTTTCACTTTCTATTTGATGGGTTGGATGTGTATTTGCCTGATCTATCATCAATATCCAGAAAGTTCCAAGAGGAGCAGAAGGGAATTTTGCTCTTTGTGTATCCAAAAAGAAAGGCCAGGCAGATACATATTCCAGGAACAAAAGAAATTGCCTTCCTCTTAATTCTAATTGGGGGCTGTGAATTATTAGATTATTAGATCTACAAAAGGAAGCCCACAATGGAGCAGAAAGTTCCATGGGACTTTCCAAAGAATTAGCCATGGGTGCTAGGCAGAAGGAAGCGTGGACTTCCTAGGGGGATTTGTCTGGGTCGGTGAGATTGGCCAGGTCAGGGATGAGAGGAGCCATCCCTGAATCCATAAGGTTGATAGCAGGCCGCCTGTGGTTAGTGGGTATTTCCAGAAAAATGGATCCTCTTGTCATGGAGCAGGGTATAATTATGAAATCTAGGGATCTCTTGGATTCAGGGATGTTCATGGAACTACACATCCCCTGGCCATCACAGTGGTTTATCTTAGGAATGCATGAACATGAAGCCTTTCTTTCCATTCTTTGTCACCGACACAAGGACATGACCACACATAGGACTAGGGTCCACGCTATGCAGGACTCCATGGAGTAATTGTAGCACACTCACAGCACATAGCAGCATAACCTCTGTGCCTAGAACTGGTTTCCACATTTGCAAGGACTACTGGAACAGGGCTGCCATCAGAAAAGTTATGGTGGTGTTTGCAAGCCTATAAGTCTTCTTTCTCTACCAGCCAGGAATACATTCCATATTTTGCGGTGGTTTGATTTCTTTCTTATTGTGTTAGGGTTCCTTCCACTTATATTCAGATGGTTTGAGATGATATGCCCTGGATATAGGACAGACTACCGTGTATTGAAAAAAATACACAGGGCTATTGAAGTCGTGCATGAACCCATCAAAACATCAGCCATCACCAAGATGCTGAAGGCTTTTTTCATCCAATAATTTGATGTCCCTCTTCCTGAGGGTCTTCCTTCCATTCTGTTTTCAATGGAGTCCAGGTGGGAGTTGGGTATTGGGCCCCAGAACCTTGACATTACTTCTCCTCTCATAGGCATAGGAGGAGCCCCCAAGTTCCACATTGCCCTTGGGTTCAAAAGTACCGATACCATTTTAAAACTTTAGAGCAGATACTCATTTGTTTGGGTGAACCTGCACAGGGCCAAAAACACCAGCCAGCCTGGCAGGGAACGATTGTTTTGCATCTCTGCAGAATCATCCCCAAGCTCTCTCACGTTGGTCCTTGGGAATCCTGTGTGTACCTGACCTGGATTGACCCAGCAGGGGACCAGAAGTAACTGCAGGCCACTAGATCCCTCTGCCACGTTGTAATGTCTTTCTCCAGAGAGATGCATAGCAGGGAGTATAATACCTTGATATAGACCTAGGTTTTTTAAAAAAAAAAAATCAGATATTTTCATGAATAGAGCCAAGATTTAGACCACTGGGTCTAGAATTCTGTTCTTTGCCATGATTTGTCTTCCATTCTACTCTGTTCATTTCTCTTTCCTTTTTTGCTCTCTCACGTATTCTATCTTCTTCATTGTAATGCTTGGTTCTAACTAACTGAATATTCCATCTATTCATCTATTTTACTACCTACCTATCTCTCACAATTTATTAGTCTATGTTTCAAACAACTTATTATTCTCTCTCTGGGTTTTAAATATTTGGATGTGGATGAACCATTCAAAAATGCCAGAGGCCAGCTCCTGCAGCCAGGGAGTTTACACTTTTTCCCAAAGGAGGTGGACAACGTTGGTGAAATGTACATACAGTGACAGCCTCTTTGTCCCTTCTTTCAGGATGCTGGACTACTCACATTTTATTGGCATTAAGTGGTTGATTACATAGACAGTTTCTAACTACAGATTCCATCATAGTGATAAAAGTACATTGGTTAACTCTTATATGGTATAGCAGCTATACATCATGTTTTAAGATCTTTATCCTAACTAAATTTAGTGAGTAAAATGTAAGGGCAATTAGGTATAATACATCATGTGGAAAGGAGGAGACTCAGTACAAATCATCCCATAGCCAGTCAATCTCCACAAGTTGAAGAGGTCACAGACATAACAAATCTTGTTTTTAGACTAGTGCTTATCTTTAAAGCATTATGGCGGGGAGACAGTGTAAGAAAATATGAGCCAACTTAACTAGCTATCACTTAAAAGCTTCTATGACTCATAGCTGGGTGTCTTTTGATCAAGAATAATATATGTTTAACTTCTATGAGCCCCATTAAAATCCTAACTTTAAAGTTTACTGTATCACTAGTTAGTAGATAAACACCATGTTTTAGTTAAGTTGGATTTAAATAGGGGAAAGTCCTTCAGGATGAAATTTTTATTATATTATTGTTGTAACTTTGTTAAATCACAAATCACCACAGGAAAATAGAATGGAACATAAGAAGAATAAGTAAATAATCAGGAAAGACTGAGGAAAACTGAATAACAAGTGAAGAACAGAAAAGACTAAGTCATGCATGGAACAATCCCCACTCAGCAGCGCAAAATGGAGATTGTTGCCTGGAAAATTCAGTTCCCCACCAATGTCAGCAGGCGAGCCTTATTGTCTTCTGGGGCCTGTCCTCAGAATTGCGCCATAAAGGCAGACATCTCCTTGTTTAGGAATCTGCCCTCGGAATTGCACTGTTCAGACAGGCCCCTTTTTCTTGATTAGGAGCTTGTCCTCAGAACTGCACCGTTCAGGCAAGCTCCCATCCTCAGCTCCTTGTATCTTCTCAGCTCCCCGCACAAAAATAATATTTTCTCTATAGACAATCAGTAGAAACACTGGACCATGCTTGTATTTGTGGTTGAAGATATAATTAGTTTTATTATATTGAGAAAGTGCAGAATTATTATGTAACAGTTGTAATTATAGATTAATAGTAATAATCCTATTTTATTATTAGAATTTTAATTTATAATGAGGAAAACTATTGAGGCACCTGATGCCCAGTGGATCAGGACAGCCTGTGGAATGGTATAGCCCAACAAAGGAAAACTGTCTTTGATGGTTTCAGGAAATAAGCAGGGGCCAAACAAAACTTGAAAAACTCATATTCCTGAAAAAAAAAAAAAAGAAAAAAAAGAAAAGTGGAGCCAAAGAATGTGTGGAACGGTGAAAGGTGTGAAGCCATAGGTGCACAATGAGGAAAACTGTGAAAACACCTGCTTGGAATGTGGAAATGTATGAATCCAACAGAACAGAGCACAATAGATCCGGAAAATGTCAAGGTCTGAACTAGAGTGTTAGTATACTTGGCTCACTGGAAAGAGCACAGTGGCTGCATTCCAAAGGCCTGGGACAGTGTGAACTGGCCCGTCATTATAAAGGGCCTTAGATTTTCCTAATTCCTTTCAGGTCCTCAAATTTGAAGGGAAATTTAAATGACGGTTAGTTCTCAGGATTTTCAAGAAATCTTGTCTGTGGTATCCTTGACCTTGAGAAGCCCTTGGTTTCCAGTGAGCCACACTGCTCTCCAGATGTTTCAGAAATAAATGTGTTTCAGGGGATGAGGAAGGTCCAGCAGCCCTGCTATTTTCCATAAATTGGGGTGGGGCCTCCTCATCCTTTATAAGACCCCTGCCTCCTGGGCAAGCAAAGTTGGACAGATGTCTCCCTACCATCCTGTTGGTTCTCACACGATGGTTTCCTCCAGCATGTCTTGCATAACCAGGGGTATGTTGACCTCTGCAACTGGCCTGGGGTTGTATCCCCCAAATATCTTGATGCCTTCATGATTTTGCAGCCTGGATAGACCTAGGAATGCCTTTCAAAATGGCATGGTCAGAAGTTGGCTTGGCCTTTTGCCAGCAATCATTTTGGCTAAATGAAAGAGACCCACCTCGGCATAACACTGTTTCTCCACAACCATAGTATTTCTTCACTGGGCGGGAAATTAATGTTGTTTCATCCAACAGAGTGGCTCATGCAGATATCACATCACCTGACCAAAAGTCCTAACAGGATTCCTCAAGAGTATATGATCCTTTTTGCATGGCCAACGATTTAATGGAACTTACATTATTTTCATGATGTCAGTTGGCACAATTTGGGAGGTAGTATAAGTGTAGCCATTGAATTGTGGTCCCCTCCCCTGGCTTCACAACAACGAATATTTATATATATATATCTGTGCATTTATTTCCTTGTATCTTTCTTTTTTATTTGTGATTCTTGCTTCCTTTTTATTCCTAGTTATTTCTGGATATCTTTGGAAACAATTCATCTTGAGTATACAATGCCTTCCTCTGAACTGTTTTCCCCACGTGAGGCATTTCAGAATGAGAGAACTCAGAGAAAGACAGGCATTTTGTATACCCCAGGACAGACAAGGAATCTTGAGCCCAGTACTAAGGGAAATTTTGGAGCATATGTCTGTCTTTCAAATTTTTCCATATCCTTTTGTCTTTCTCACTCAAACCCCTACTCCTTTTCTCTCAATCTCCCTCTCTCCTTTTCTATCCCGTATCACTATTTCTCTCCTTGCATTTTTTCTCTTGATTCCCTCCAAATATTGCCTTACATTACCAAACAGATTTCATGTTTTTGTGATTTAATTCTACATGTATGTCACCCTTGACTGTTTCCATTATTTAACCGCATATGTATTTTTCTGATTTTGTCTTGTTGATGTTCTCCCCACTGCATTCGCTTTGGTGGGTCCTGATATCCACTTGCTCTTTTTAGTCAAGAGTTTCTAGTTGATCAGCTCGCTGTCTCTTTGTGCTGAGGTACCGTCAATATCCAGAAAGTTATAAGTGGTAGAGAAGTGAATTTTGCTTTGCGTGTATTCAAAAACAAACACCAGGGAGTTATAGATTTGGGGAACAGTAGAAATTGTCTTTCTCTGCATTCAGTTTTGGGGGGTGTGAAGAAAGATCTTCAAAGGGAAACCCCAACAGGGGCAGTAACTTCCCTGTGACTATCCAAGGAATTAGCCATGCGTTCATACCAGAAAGAAGGGAGATATTTCTAGGGGGATTTGTCTTGTTATGTGTGTTTTGCCAGGTGTAGAGCATGAGAACCAACCCTGAGGCCATATGTTTGATAGCAGGCAACCTGTTTCTAGTATCTTACAGGAAATTCAGTATTTCATGGATTCAAGGATGTGCAGGGAACCACACTTCCCCTGCCCATCACATGGTTTTGTTGTGAGTGTGTGAACCTGAGGCCCTTTTTCCCACTCTTTTTCACCAACACAAGGACATGAACTCAGATAACAGTGGGGTCCTGTTGATGCAGGCCTCAATGGAGTAACTCTTCACAGCAAGAGGCAGCACAACCTCGGTGACTAGAACTGGTTACACATTTGCAAGGAGAGTAAGGTGTACCAGCAGGGATTCCATCAGAAATTGTACGGTGGTGTCAGCACCGCCTATAAGTTTTCCATCCCTACCTGCCAACAAGGCATTCAGTATTTGGCAGTGGTTTGTTTGCTTTCTTATATTTGTGTTTGGTTTCCTTCCACTTATATTCCAATGGTTTCAGCTGATGAGCCCTGGCCATAGGTGAGACTACTGTGTTTTCCCCAGGTTATACACACTGCTATAGAAATCTTGCAAATCATTATAAAACTACAGATGTGATAAATTCGTTTGAGTAATAAAAAACAAAACAAAACAGTATTTAGCACTCTCCAATGGGTTGAAAGCTGGATTCATCCAATAATTTGATGCCCCTATACACAAGGGGCTTCCTTCCATTTCATCTGCAAAGGAGTCTGGGGAAGTTTTGTGAATTGGAACCCCAAACCTTGACTTTACATCCTCTCTCACAGGCATAGTTTGAGCCCCCAAGTTTCCCATTCCCCTTGGCTTCTAGGGTACAGATATCATTTCAAGATTTTGAGCAGAGATATCCCTTGTCTGGGTGAACATGCACAGGGCCAAAGGACACCAGCCAGGCTGGGATTTCACCATTGTTCTGCACCTCCGTGGAATCATCTCAGAGCTCTCTAACGTTGGTCCTCGGGAATCCTGAGTGTACATGACTTGGGTTGACCAGGCAGAGGACCCCAAGTCACTGCAGGACACTAGGCCCTTCTGCCACATTATAATGTCATTCTCATTAGAGCTGCATAACAGGGAATAACAGACTTTGATATAGATCTACGTTTTTAAAAATTCAGATATTTTTGTTGAATATAGCCAAGGTTTAGACCAATTGGATTAGCTCTCTGTCTTCTTTGCCATATTTAGTCTTCCAATATTTTTGTTTCTATCTCTGCATTTTTATTTTCTTTCAAGAATTCTACCCTCTTCATTTTTAATACTGGATGCTAATGTAGCGATTCGTCCATCTATTGACCAATTTCATATCTATCTGCATCTTGTCTACTATTCTTTGTATCCAAATGTTTTTTTTTTTTTTAATTTTCTCCACTGGGGTTTGATATTTTGGAGGATGCTAAAACTTTGTAAAATACCATTAAATGGTAAGACTATTAAAATATTATTAAATAAGACTACTAATAAAAGGGAATGCTAAATGATTGTGGGTTCCCTGGATTTGTGCAAAATCTTGTCTCTGGTGTCCTTGGCATTGATAAGCCCTTTATTTCCATTGACCTGCACTGCTGTCCAGCTGTTTGACACATATTACTGTGGGCTCTCCTCTTTCCTGATGAGAGCCCTGAGTTTCAGGGGATGGGAAGATCCAGTAGCCCTGCTGAGTTCCGTAAATCGAGGTGGGACCTCCTCAGGATTATAAGATCCCTTCTTCTAGGGAGAAAAGAAATGGCCAGCAGTCTCCCTTCCCTCCTGTTCGTTCTCCCACCATGTATTCCTCCAGCATGTCTTGAACATCCAGTGGCATGTTGACATCTGCTTCTTGGCTGGGGGTTACCTCACCCAAATGCCTTGAGGCCTTCATGTGTGTGCAGCCTCAATAGACATCAAAATGCCCTTCAAGATGGCATGTTCAGAGATTGCCTGGGCCTTTTGCCATCAATAATTTTGCTAAATGAAAGAGACTCACCTCAGAATAACTCTGTTTCTTCATAACCATTGTATTTCCCCTCTGTGCTGGAAATGGTACTTGTGTCATCTAAAAGAGTTGCCTGACCAGAAGTCCTGACATGATTCCTCTGAAAATATATGACCATTTTTGGTTGGCTAAGCATTTTATCCAACTTAAATTATTTCCATGAATTCAGTTGACAAAATTTGGAATTTAGAATAGGTGTAGCAATCAAATTGTGGTCTCTTCCCCTGGCTCCACAACAACAAATATTGATATATATCTGGGTCTTTGTACTTGTTTCCTTTTGGGGGGCTTCCTGTTTCCTTTTTATTCTTGGTTATTTCTGGATAACGTTGGAAACAATTCATCTTGAGTATACAAGACTTTTCTCTGAAAAGTTTCTGTTTTCTACAGGTGAGGCCTTTCTGAATAAGAACTCAGAGCAAACCAGGCTTTTTGTACACCCTCTACAGTCAAGGAATCTTGATTCCAGTACTGAGGAAAGTTGTGGAACTTATTTCTAACTTTCAAGTTTTTCCACCTCCCTTTGTCTTTCTCCATCAAACCCTACTATTTTTTCTCTCTCGATCTCTCTCACCTTCCCATTTCTATCTTGTATTCCCATTTCTCTTTCTTTGGAATGCTTTTGGGTAAATGCCCAACAGTGACTCAAATTTCCAAATGCTTAGCATATTTTTCTAGTACATCTATATGTATGTCACCTTTGAGTTTTTCCATTATTTAATCAACTGTATATTATCCCAATTTTGTCCTGGTTTTGATGTTGTCTCCACTCTACGTGCTGCGTTGGGTCCTGATTTTCACATTCTCAATTTTAGTTTCATTTTCTACTTGATGTTTTGGATATCTCTTTGTCCTGATCGATCATCAATTTCTGTAAAGTTGTCAAAGGAGCTGAAGAGAATTTTGCTTTGTGTGTATCCAAAAACAAAGGCCAGGTTGATAGAGATTCCAGGAATGCAAGGAAATTCTCCATATGATTTCTAATTGGAGGCTGTGAAGTAAGATGTTCAAAAGGAAATCTGCCATGGGACAGTAATTTCCATGTGACATTCCAAGGAATTAATCATGAGTGCTGGGCAGAAGGAAGGATGAACTTTCTAGGGGGATTTGTCTGGGTCTGTGAGATTTGGCAGGTGAAGAACGAGAAGGAGACAACCCTGAGTTCATAGGGTTAATAGGCAGCCTCTTGCTACTGGGTATTTCCAGCGGAAGGAATCCTCTTACTGTAGAGCATGGTATAATTCAGGAATCTAGGGATCTCATGGATGCAAGTATATACAGGGAACCACGTGTCCCCTGGCCATCAAAGGGCTTTCCCTTTTGGAATGAGTGAACATGAGGCCCTTCTTTCCATTCTTGTTCAACAACACAAGGACATGATCAGAGATAGAACTGGGGTCCAGGATATGCCAGCTACCAAGAAGTAATTGTAACATATTCACAGCAGGAGGTGGCATAACCTTGGTGTCTAGAGCTGCTAACCCATTATGCAAGGAGTACCAGCTAGAGTTCCATCAGAATAGATACAGTGGGGTTGACACCACCTAGAAGTTCTCCAACTCTTCAAGGCAATTATGCATTCAGTATTTGGTGGTGGTTTGTTTGATTTCATGATTGTGTTTGGTTTTCTTCCACTTATATTGTGATGGTTTGAGCTGATGTGCCCTAGATGTAGGAAAGACTACTGTGCTTTGCAGAGAATACACACTCCTATAGAAGTAATGCATATAAAGACATCAAGAGGTTCGTACTCACCAATAGGCTGAAGGCAGGTTTCACACAGTAATTTGTTGCCCTTGTACTGTTGGGTCTTCCTGCCATTTCATTTGCGAGGGAGTCTAGGGAAGATGTGTGAATTGGGACTCAGAAGCTTAACTTTTCTTCTCCTCTCAGAGGCATAAGTTAGGCCCACAAGCTCCCCACTCCCATTGGCTTCCAGTGTGCTGATGTCATTTTAAAATTTCGTGCAGATGCATCATTTGCTTGGTTGAATCTGCACAGGGCCAAAGAACACCAGGTTGGCTGTGAGGGCACCAACGTCCTGCATCTCTCTGGAATCGTGCCTGAGCTCTCTCACGTTGGTCCTTGGGAATGCTGTTTGTATGTGAACTGTGTTGACCTGCCAGGGGTCACAAGTCACTGCAGACCTCTAGACCCGTATGCCACTTTGGAATATATTTCTCAATAGAGATGCATAACAGGGAGAACAAAACCTTGATGTAAATCTAGGATTTTAAAAAATTTGAAAACAACTGTTTGGAATCTGGAAATGTGTGAATCCAATAGACCAGAGCACAGTATTTCTGGAATGTGGCAAGGTCTGAACTAGAGTGTCCATCTACTTGGTGTCCAGAAGGCCAGAGTGGCTAGATTCAAAAGACCTGGGAATATCTGAGCTGGCCTATTATTTTAAAGGTAAGCACAGAAGACCTGAATTGCCAAAACAATTCTGAGGAACAGAAACCAAGAAGGAGTTATAACTCTCCCAGACTGTAGGCAATATTCCACAGGCACAGGTATCAAGACAGTGTGGTACTGGGACCAAAAGTGACATGCAGACCAATGGAATTGCATAGAGAACCCAGTAATCAGCCCAGACACCTATGGTCAGTTAAACTTTGACAAAGCAGGCAACAACATAAAATGGGAAAAAAACAGTCTTTTCAGCATGTGTTTCTGGGAAACCTGGACTTATCCGACTTAAATTATTTTCATAATTTCAGTTGGCACAATTTGGGGTTTAGAATGGTTGTAGCCATCGAACTGTGGCCTTTTTCCCTGGCTTCACAACAGCAAATATTGATATATTCCTGTGGGTTTATTTTCCTCTTTCTCATTTTTCTTTTTTTTGTTGTTGTTGTTGTTTCCTTTTTTCCATTTTATTCTTGGTTAATTTTGCTGCATGTTGAAAGAAATTCATCTGGAGTATACAACGCATTTCTGTGAACTGTTTTCCACAGGCAGAACATTTCAAAATGGGAGAACTCTGAGCAAAACAGGCATTGTGTATAATCCAGGGCAGTTAAGGAATCTTGATCCCAGTATTGAGGGAAATTGTGGAACTTATTTCTATTTTCATGTTTTTGCATCCCCATTTATCTTTCTCACTCAAAACCACTATTCCCATGGTCTCTCTCAATCTCTCACTCCCTAACACACTAACTCGTTTCTTGTATCCCTACTTTTCTCTCTTGGTATTTTTTCCCTTGGTTCCTTTCAAACACAGCTTTATGTTAGGAAATACTTTTAATATTTTTGCAAGTTACTTCTACTTGAATATCACCCTTGAATTTTTCCACTATTTAAAATTGACTATGAATTATCCTGATTTTGTTCGATGTTGATGTTGTCAATGCTGTATTTGCCGCTGTGGGTGCTGATTTTCACTTGCTGTATTTACTCAGGTTTTGTAGTTAATCTGTTGGATGTCTCTATGTTCTGATATATCATCAATGTCTGGAAAGAAGTAAGAGGTACTGAAGAGTATTTTGTATTGTGTGTATGCAAAAGCAAAAGCCAGAGTAATACAGATTTCAGGAACACTAAAAATTGTCATCATCTGCAGTCAAATTGAGGGCTGTGAAGGAAGATCTTCAAAAGGTAATCTACCATGTGACTGAAATTCCATGTGACTTACCAAGGTATTAGTAATAATGTGTGCTGGTCAGAAGCAAGGGCGAGATTTCTAGGGAGATTTTGAAGCTTTTGTGTAGATCTGCCATGTCTAGAAGATGAGGCCCAAACCTGAGGACATAAGCTTGATAACAGGCAGCCTGTTGCTAGTGGGTGTTTCTGGAGGAATAGCTCCTGGTGTCACAGAGCATGGTATAATTCAGGAAACTATGGATCTCATGGATCCAAGGCTGTGCTAGGAAACACATGTCCCCTGGCCATCACAGTTTTTGCTTGGAGATGCATGACATTGAGGCTCTTTTTTCCATTCTTTTTCACCAACACAAGGACATGAACACAGATAAGACTGAGTCCTGGTTATGTAGGCTTCCATGGACTAATTGTGACTTATTCACAGCATGAGGCAACATAACCTTGGTGTCTAGAACAGATTACCCACTTTGGAAGGAATACGAGCAGTGGATAAATCAGAAAGGGTATGGTGGTGTGGGCACTGCTTAGACGTTTTCCATCTTTTCAAGCCAAATATGCATTCAGTAATTTAGTAGTATGAAATATGCATTTAGTAATTCAGTAGTAGGAAGATGGCAGAATTTGTTTTTACCAGGCGTAATGATAGAGCCACTGTCCTATTCCTCTGAAAAATTAGCAATTTTATTTCCAATGAGGAAAAATATTTAGGCACCCATTGCCCAGTGGACCAGGAGAACCTGAGGAATTGTCACGCCCAAAAAAGGAAAGTTGTATTTGATGGTTTCAGGAGAAAAAATAGGGTCTAAAAGAACTTGGAAAACCCACATTCAAGAAAGTAAATAGATCAGTGCATAAGAATATATAGCTTGGGATAAGGTTTGAAAAGATTTGTGTGCAATGTGAAAAGAAATGAATACACCAATTTGGAATGTGGAAATGTGCGAATCCTACAGAGCAGAGCACAGTATGTCTGGAATATGGCACGGTCTGAACTCAAGAGTCATTCTACTTGGCTTGCCCTGAAGACCATAGTAGATGCATTCAAAAGGTCTGAGAGACTCTGAGCTGTCATACCTGTATAAAAGGACTTACAGTCCTCTACTTCCTGCCAGGTCCTCAAATTTGAATGGAATTTTAAATGACTGTGAGTGGTCCAGATTTTCACGAAGTCTCGTCTGCGATGTCCTTGGCCTTGATGATCCCTTGGTTCCAGTGACCTGCAGTGCTCTCCAGATCTTCAACTACCATGTGGTCTGGCTCTCCACTTTCTTGAGGGAAGCCCTATGTTTAGAGGGATGGGGTAGATCCAGCAGCCCCACTCATATCTGTCCTTTATCAGAACCCTGCCTCCAGGAGAGGAGACTAGCCCCACAGTCTCCCTGCCCTCTGTTTGGTTCTTGCAACATGGAATCCTCCATCACATCCTGCATATCCAGCAGTATATTGACATCTGCATGCGGGCTGTGGGTTGCATCACCCAAATGACTTGTTGCCTTAACGACTGTGCAGCATCTGTAGACATAGAAAGGCCCTCCATGGTGGCATGTTCAGAGATTGGCTTGGCCTTTTAGCAGCACTCATTTTCCATAAAAGAAAGAGACTTGCCTTAGAAGAACACTGTTTCTCCCTAACCATTATATATCACCTCTGGGCAGGAAATTGATGTTGTTTGTTCCAACAGAGTTGCTCACGCAGATATATAACCACCTGGCCAAAGTCCTAACAGGATTGCTCAGAGAATATATGATCCTGTTTTGCTGGCCAAACTTTCTATCTAACTTACAGTATTTTCAGGACGTCAGTTGACACAATTGGGGATTTAGAATAGTAATAGCCATTGAGTTGTGGTCTCTGCTCCTGGCTTCACACCACAGCAAATATTGATACATACCTGTGGGGTAATTTCCTTGTTTCTTTCTTTTTGGTTTTTGGGTTTTGTTTTTTATTGTTGTTTCATTTTTACTCTTTGTTATTTCTGGAGAATTTGAAAATGTTTCACCTTCAGTATACAACACATTCCTCTGAAAATTTTTCCACAGGTGAAGCTTTTCTGAATGAGAGAACTCTGAGAAAGACAGGCATTTCTTATAACCCAAGGCAGTCAAGGAATCTTGATCCCAGTATTGAGGGAAATTGTGGGACTTATTTCTATCTTTCAAGTTTTTCCATGCCCCTTTGTCTTTCTCACTCAAATCCCCTACACCTTTTCTCCTTCTCAATCTCTCCCTCTCTCTCTCTCTCTCCTTTTATATCCTGTATCCATAGTTTGCTCTCTTTGTATTTTTTTCTCGATTCCCCCCAAGCAGTGCTTTATGTTCCCAACTACTTTTCATATTGTGGTAAATTAGGTCTACATAATAGTCACCCTTTATTTTTCCACAATTTATTCAACTATATATTATCCCAATTTTGTCTTGGCATTGATGTTGCCAACAATGAATTTGCTGCTGTGGGTCCCGATATTCATCTGCTGTATTTAGTTTGGTTTTCTAGTTGATCTGTTGGCTGTCTCTTTGTGCTGATGTATCATCAATTTGTGGAAAGATATAAGAAGGGCAGAAGAGTGTTTTGCTTTCTGTGTATGCAAGAACAAAAGCCAGATTGATACAGATTCTGGGAACACTAGAAATTGTCTTCATCTGCATTGAAATTGGGGGCTGTGTGGTAGTATGTTCCAAAAGAACCCCACCATGGGACAGGAAGTTCCATGTGAATTTCCAAGGAATTGTGTATGGGTGCTGGAGAAGAGGAGGGGAGAGGAAGGGAGAATTTTCTAGCGAGATTTACCTGCTTTTGTGTCATTTGTCAAGACTACAACAGGAGAGAAAATGCTGAGGTCATATGGTTGAGAGAAGGCAGCCTATTGCTAGTGGTTGTTTCTGGAGCAAATGCTCCTGGTGTGGTAGAACATGCTGTAATTCATGAAACTAAGGATCCCATGGGTGCAAGAGTGTGTGTGGGGAAACACATGTCCCCTGGCCATCACAATGCTTTCACAAGGGAATGCATGATCCTGAGGCTATTTTCATTCTTTTTCAACAACACAAGGCATGAACACCAATAGGACTGGGCTCCTCATTATGCAGGCCTCCATGGACAAATTGTGACGCATTCACAGCATGAGGCACATAACCTTGGTGTCTAGAACTGGTCACACATTTTGCAAGGAGTGCCAGCAAGGGTTCCATCAGAAAGGGTATGGTGGTGTCAGCACCACATTGAAAATTTCATTTTCTACCCACCAGAAATTCATTCAGCATTTGGCAGTGGTTTGTTTGCATTGTTATATTTGTGTTTGGTTTCCTTCCACTTATATTCTGATGGTTTGAGCTGATATGCCCATGATGTAGGAGAGACTGCTGTGTTTTGTGAAAATACAAACGGCCACAGTAGTCATGCATAAATCCATCATTGGGTTAGCACTCACCGATAGGCTGAAGGCTGGTGTCATTGAATAATTTGATGCCATTATACACTAGGCACTTCCTTCCAGTTCCTTTGCAAGGGAATCTTGGGGAAATTGCTGAATTGGGCCCCAGAAGATTAACATTATTACTCCTCTATTAGGCATATGTTGAGATCCCAAGTTCCCCATTCCCCTTGTCTTCCAGTCTAAAGATATAATTTCAAAACTTTTGAGCAGAGACATCCCCTGTGTGGGTGAAATTCCACAGGGCCAAAGGAAACCATCCAGGCTGAGAGGGCACCATTGATCTGCATCCCTTTGGAATCATCCCAGAGATCTCCACCATAGGCACTTGGTAATCATGCTGGTACTTGACTTGGGTTGCCCTGGCATGGTCCACTATTCACTGCAGGCATCTATACCCATCTGCCATGTTGGAGTGCTTTTCTCAACAGATGTGCATAACAAGGAGTACAATTTATTGATGTAGATATATGTTAATAACAAATTCAGACATTGTGTGTGAATAGAGCCATGTTTTAAACAACTAGGTTTAGCTCTCTGTCTTCTTTACCATTTTCTGTCTTCATTCTCTCCAGTTTCTTTCTCTAACTGTATATACCTCTCAAGAATTCTGTCCTCTATAATGCAATGCTTGGTGCTAAGTTCCTGTATATTCTATATACACATATTTTGTGCTATCCATCATTTTCTTATCACCATTTTGTCTATTTATCAATTTGTATTTCTCTCTCTCAGCTTTACTTTTTGGAAGATTGTGAAGCAATCAAAAATGGTTTTCTACTTCTGAAGACTCAGTAGAAACCTTAGAACATGGTTTATCTGTGGTTGAAGATACAATATAGTACAATATCTAGGGGAACTTGCAGAATATTTTTTTACCAGGTGTAATCATAGATCTGTAGTCCTAGTCCTATCTGAAGTATTATAAAATTTTTTATAATGAGGAAAAATATTTAGGCACGCATTGCCCAGTGGAGCAGGAGAGCCTGAGGAAAGTTCAATCCCCAAAAGTAAAACTGTCTTTGACTGTTTCAGAAAAAAGAAAGTGCTGAAAAGAACTTGAAATAACACACATTCCTGTGAGAAATTTAGAGTGGTGCTTAAAAATGTGTGGAATGCAGAAAGCTGTGAAACAACATGTGCCCAATATGGAAAACCGTGAAAACATGTGTTGGGAATGTAGAAATGTGTGACTCCTACAGATCAGCGTTCAGTAGGTCTGGAATATGGCAATGTCTGAACAAGAGACAGTCTACTGTGTTTGCTTGAGGACCATAGTGGCTGTATACAAAAGGCCTGGGAAACTCTGAGCTGGCCTATCATCTTAAAGGGCTTGAGGTTCCTCTACTTCCTTCCAGGTCTTCAAATTTGATGGGAATTTTAAATGACCCTTATATCTCTGCATTTGTGTGACGTATGGTCTCTGGTGTCCGTGGCCTAGATAAGCTCTTGGTTTCCAGTGACCACATCGCTGTGCAGCTGTTTGACAACCACATGTGCAGGCTCTGCACTTTCTTGATGAGAGCCCTGTGTTTTGGGGATGGGAAAATTCCAGCAACACCACTGATTTCCATAAATCGGAGTGGGACCTCCTTAACTTTTATAAGACCCCTGTTTCCAGGGAGAGCACAGTTGGCCAGCATTTTTTCCTGCCATCCTGTAGGTTCTTGAACCTTGGATTCCTCCAACACATCCTGCCCATCCAGCAGTATGTTGACATATATATCTGGGATGGGGGTTGCATCACCCAAAGACATTGATGACTTTATGATTGTTCAGCCTGCATATACATAGAAATGTCCTTCAAGATGGCATGTTCAGAAAATGGCTTGGCATTTTGCTTAAATGGTAGAGACTCACCCTAGAATATCAATGTTTCTCCATAACCGTAGTATTTCCCCTCTGGGCTGGAAATTGATGTTGTTTCTTCCAACAGTGATGCCCATGAAGATATCACATCAACTGATCAAATAGCCTAATAAGACTTCTCAGAGAATATACCATCATTTTTTGCTGGCCAACTTTATTATACATCTTAATTTATTTTCATCATTTCACTTGACTCAATTTGGAATTTAGATTAGGAGTAGCCATTGAATAGTTGTCTCTTCAATTGTCTTTACATACAACAAATATTGATGTCTACCTGTGTGTTTTTTCCTTGTTTCTTTCTCTCTTTTGTTATTTTTTCCTTTTTATGCTTGTTTTTTTTTCTTGAGCATTTGAAATCATTTCATGTTGAGTATACAAGCCATTCCTGTGAAGTGTTTTCCACAGGTGAGACACTTCTTAATGAGAGATCTCTGAGCAAGCCAGGCATTTCCTATAACCCAAGGCAGTCAAGGAATCTTAATCCTAGTACTGAGCGAGATTGTGGATCTTATCTCTATCTTTCAAGTATTTCCACCTCCCTTTGTTTTTTTTTCCCTCAAATCCCCTACTCCCTTTCTCTTTCTCAATCTGACTCTCCATTTATATCCGGTGTTCATATATTTCTCTCTTTGTATTTTTTTCTTGGCTCCCTCCAAACTGTGCCTTATGTTATCAAATTCTTTTCTTATTTTTGGGAGTTAGTTCTACATGCTTGTCACCCATGACTTTTTCCACAATATAGTCGACTATGCAATATCCCAATTTTGTCTTGGCATTGATGTTGTTAATGCTGTTTTTGCTGCAGTGGGTCCTGATTTGCACTTGCTCTGTTTAGTTTGGTTTTCTAGTTGATCTGTTGGATGTCTCTTTGTCCTTGTGTATCATAAATATGCAGAAAGTTGTAAGAAGTCGTAAGAAGTACAGAGGAGTATTTTTTTTTTTTGTATGTAAAAAAAAAAGCAAGAGTAACACGATTCCAGGAACACTAGAAATTGTCTTAGTCTGCATTAAGATTGGGGGCTGTGAAGTAAGATATTCAAAAGGAACCCCACCATGGGATAGTAAGTTCTATGTGACTTTCCAAGGAATTATGCATGAGTGCTTGAGAGGAGGAAGGGAGAATATTCTAGTGGGGTTTGTCTTCTTTCGTGTCAATTGCCAGGTCTAAAACAGGAGAGCCAATACTGAGGCCTTATGGTTGATAGAAGGCAACCTGTTTCTAGTGGGTATATCTGGAGGAAAGATTCAGGGTTTCATAGAGCATGGTATAATTTAGGAAACTAAGGATCCAATGGATGCAAGGATGTGCAGAGAACCACATGTCCCCTGGCCATCACAGCACTTTCATTTGGGAATGCATGACTTGAGGCATTTTCCCATTCTTTTTCACTAACACAAGGACAGGAACACAGATAGGACTGGTGTCCTGGTGATGCAGGCCTCAAAGGATTAATTGTGACACATTAACCATGTGAAGCAGCATAGCCATTGTGTCTAGAATTGGTTACATATTTTGCAATTAGTACTTGTAGCAGTTCCAAGAGAAAGGGTACAGCTGTGTTAGCACCACTTAGAAGTTTTCATTTTCTGTCAACTAGAAATTCATTCAGTATTTGGCAGTGATTTGTTTGCATCCTTATATTGTGTTTGGTTTCTTTACACTTACATTCCAATGGTTTGCACTGATATGCTCAGGATGAAGGAAAGGTTCCTGTGGTTTGCAGAAAACACGCAGAGCTATAGCAGTCATGCATAAAGCCATCATTGGGTTAGCACTCCACAACAGGGTGAAGATGGGTTTCATCCAATAATTTGATGCCCCTATACACTAGGGTCTTCCTTCCACTTCCTTAGCAAGAGAGTCTCAGGAAGACTGGGGAATTGGGCCCCATAAGATAAACTTTACTTCTCCTCTCATAGGCATATTTGGGGCCCCCAAGTTCCCCATTCTGCCTGGCTGCCAGTTTACAGATATCATTTGAAAATATTTGAGCAGAGACATCCCTTGTCTGGGGGAATTTCCACAGAGACAAAGACACCAGCTAGGCTGTGAGGGCACCAGTGATCTGCATCCCTGAAGAATCATCCCTGAGATCTCCCCTGTAGTTACTGGGGAGTCCTTGTGGTACTTGACCTGCATTGCCCTGGCAGGGATCACATTCCACAGTAGGCCACTATACAATTCTGCCATGTTGGAATGCATTTCTCAGCAGAGATGCATAACAGGGAGTACAATATCTTGATATAGTTTTAGGTTAATAACAAATTCAGATTTTGTGTGTGAATAGAGCCAAGTTTTAGACCACTTGGTTTAGCTCTCTCTCTTCTTTCATGTTTTCTTTCTTCCCTTTCCTGAGCTTCTTTCTTTATCTATGCACTTCTCTCAAGAATTATATTCTCTTCAATGCAATTTTTGGTGCTAACATCATGTATATTATGTGTATTCATTAATTTTTCTATTTATGTATCACTTACCATTCATTTTTCTATTTATCACTTTCTAATTCTCTCCCAGGGTTTTATTTTTTGGAGGATTGTGAATGAATCTAAAATCATTTTATATTTCTGGAGACTCAGAAGGATCACTGGACAATGCTTTTATCTGTAGTTGAAGATGTGATATAGTATAATATCTTAGGAAAATTGCAGAATTATTTTATACCAGGTGTAATAATAGATCAGTAGTCCTAATCTTATCTGAAATATTAGCAATTTTATTTACAACGAGGAAAAATAATTAGGCATCCATTGCCCCCTTGAGAATGAGAGCCTGAGGAATGGTCAACCCCAAAGTATGAAGTTGTCTTTGATGATTTGAGGAAAAAAAGGGGTTAAACGAACTTGCAAAACCCACATTCCTGGAAGAAAATTAAAGTAGAGCATATGATTGTCTGGAATGCAGAAGCGTGTGATACATTCTGTGCCCAATATGGAAAACTGTGAAAAAAGAAGTTTGGAGTGTGGAAATGTGTGAATCCTACAGAGCAGAGCACAGCAGGTCTGGAATATGGCAAGGTCTGGACTAGATAGTCAGTCTACTTGGCTTGTGAAGACCATAGTGGCTGCATTCAAATAGCCTGGATAAATTTGAGCTTGCCTGTAATTTCACAGTGGCTTAGGTTCCTCTACATCCTTCCAGGTCCTCAAAATTGAAGGGGATTTTAAATGCCTCTTGAAATCTCTGAAGGGTATTGAGGTTTTGTCTGTGGTATCCTTGTCCTAGAGAAGAACTTGGTTTCAAGTGACTGCACTGCAGTCCAGCTGTTTGACAACCGTGTGTACAGGTTTCTTGATGAGAGCCCTGTGTTTTGGGGAATTGTGAAATTTCAGCAGCCCCACAGATTACCATAAATGGGATGGGGCTTCCTCAGCCCTTAACGACCCCTGTCTTAAGGGAGAGCACATGGGGCCAGGCTTCTCCCTACAATTCCACTGGTTCTCAAACCATGGATTACTCCACTGAGTCCTTCACATGCAGTGGTATGTTGACACCTGCATCTGGGCTTGGGGTTGCATCACCCAATGGCTTTGATGCCTTCATGCTTCTGCAGCCTGGATAGATATAGAAATGGACTTGATGATGGCATATTAAGATATTGGCTTGGCTTTGGACAGCAATCATTTTGCCTAAAGGAAACAGACTCACCTCAGAATAACAGTTTTCCCATAAACATGGTGTATTATCTCTAGGTTGGAAGTTAATGTTATATCATCCACCAGAGTTGTCCGTGCAGATAGCACTCCTCCTGACCAAAAGTCCTGACAGTATTTCTCATAGAGCACAGTAACATTTCCTCCTGGCCAACATTTCTGGCCAACTGAATTTATTTTCACAAAATCAATTGACACATTGTAGGACTTAGAATAGGAGTATTCATCGAATAGGATACATTGTAGGATTTAGAATAGGAGCATCCACTCGAATTGTGGTCTCTTCCAATGGATGAAACAACAAATATGAATATCCACCTGTGGGTATACACACTTGATTATTTCTGTATTGTTTTTGGTGATTGTTTCCTTTTTATTCATGGTAATTTCTGAAGCACATTGAATAGAATTCATCATGAGTATACAACACATTCTTGTGTACTCACTTCCAAAGTTGAGGCATTTTTGTATGACAGAACGCAATCCGGGGGAGTCGAGGAATCTTGATCCAGGTACTGAGAAAAATTATGGATCTTATTTCCATCCTTAAAGGTTTTCAATCTCCCTTGGTTGTTCTCAATGAAAATTCCTGCTACATTTTAATCGCTCAATTTCTCTCTCTCTCACATCCACTGTGTCCATGTTTTACTTACTTTGTTTTTTTTTTTCATTGTTCCTTCCAAACCATCTTATATCACCAAATAATTTCCCTATTTTGCAAGTCATGTCTACATGAATGGCACCCTTGACTTTGTACACTATGGCCTTGACAGTGTAATATGCAGACTTGGTCTTGTTGTTGAAGGTTTCACCGTTGCATGTGCTGAGGTGCGTCCTGATGGACACTTGCCCGGTTGAGTTGGATATTCTAGTCGATCTGCTGGATGTCTCTTTGTCCCAATGTATCATTAATATCCGGGACTTTGGAAGCTCACCTGAAGAGAAGTTGGCTTTGCGTGTATGCGGAAGCAAATGCCTGGGAGACACAGCATCCAGGAGCAGTGGAAAGGGTCTTCGACGGGCTTTGCTTTGGGGGCTGTGGGGTAAGAGCTTCGCAAGGGGACCCGCCATGGGGCCGTCAGTTGCATGCGAATCACCAAGGAAGTATTCCTGGGTGCCGGCCGGACAGAAGGGAGACCAATCCAGGGGGGGTTCCTCCGCTTCTGTGTGCTTGGACAGGTCTAGACTAGGAGAGCCCACACTGAGGCCATGTGGCTGAGAGCAGGCAACGTGTTGCTAGTGGGCATTTCGGGAGGAGAGGCTCCTGGTGGCATAGAGCGTGGCATCACTCAGGAACCTATGGATTTCGTGGTTGCAAGGATGTGCAGGGAACCACACATCTGCTGGCCATCACAGACTTTTCCCTTGGGGTGGTGTGGACCCGCGGCCGTTTCTTCCATTCTTGTGCACCGACACTAGGGCCTGAACACAGATAGGACCGGGGTCCTTTTTATTCAGGGCCCCTAGACTAATTGTGACTCATTCATAGTACGAGGCATCATAATCAGGGTGTCTCGAGCTGGTGAGCCGTTTTGCAAGCAATACCGTCAGGCGTTGCATCAGAAATGGTATTGTTGCATCAGAACCTCCTAGAAGTTTTCTTTTTCTACCCTCCATAAATGCATTCAGTGTCTGATTGTGGTTTTTTTTTTTTTTTTGCATTGTTCTATTTGTGTTTGTTTCCCTACCATTTATTTTCTGATGGTTTGTGCTGAAGTGCCCTGGCCATAGGAGAGGCTACTGTGTTTTGCAAAATATACCCACTTTTATAGCCATTGGGCTTACTCCCATCAATAATTTAGAACTCACCAGTAGGCTGAAGGCTGGTTTCTTCCAAAAATTTGATATCCCTATACACTAGGGTCTTCTTTCCATTTCCTTTGCCAGGGTGTCTTGAGAATTTCGGTGAATTGGGCCCAGAGAATGGACTTTACTCCTCCTCTGGCAGGCATCGTTGGTGCCCCCAAGTTCCCCATTCCACTTGGCTTCCAGTGTACAGATATATTTTTCAAAACATGTGAGCAAAGACAGCCCTTGACATTGGGAATCTCTACAGGTTAAAATGACACCGGAAAGGCCCAAAGGGCACCAGTGATCTGCAACCTGCTGAACCATTCCTGAGATCTCTGTCATAGGTCCTTGGGAATCCTGGTTGTAATTGACCTGGGTTGACCTGGCAAGGTCCACAATTCACTGCAGGCCACTAAACACCGCTGCCATGTTGCAATGCTTTTCTCAAAATCGATACATTAGTGGGTGTACAATATCTTGATATAGATATAAGTGTCTAAAAATTCAGACGTCGTGTGTGAATAGAGCCAAGTTTTAACCCAGTTGGTTTAGCTCCCTGTCATCTTTCCAATTTTCCGTCTTTCATTCTCCTTAACTTCTTTACCTATATATTTCTCTCAAGGTTTCTATCCTCTACAATGCAAGAGTTAGCTCTAGCCACCTGCACCTTCTATAATATTAATATATATTTTATCTCTCTCTCTCATCATCAATTTATCTCCTATTTACCAATTTTAATTCTCTATCTGGGTTTTATTTGTTGGATGATTGTTAACCAATCAAAAATTCTTTTCTACTTCTGGGGACTCAGAGGAAACACTGGACCCTGTTTTTTTCTAGGGTTGAAGACATAATTTAGCTTAATATATTAGGAAATCTGCAGAATTTATTTTTCCAGGTGTGATCATAGATCAGTGATCCTATTCCTATCTGAAAAATTAGCAATTTTATTAATATGAGGAAAAATATTTAAGTACACATTGCTCAGTGGATCAGGAGAGCCTGAGGAATGTTTGTGTGCAAATAATGAAGCTGTCTTTTAAGGTTTCAGAGGAAAAAAAAAAAAAAAAAACAGGTGTTAAAACTAGAGAATCCCACATTCCTGAAATAAAAGTAAATCAGAGCACAAGAATATGTGGAATGCAGAAAGCTGTGAAACAATTTGTGCCCAATATGGAAAACTGTGGAAAGAACAGTTTGGAATGTGAAAATGCATGAATCTGATGGAGCAGAGCACAATAGGTCTGCAAAATGGCAAGGTCTGAACCAGAGGGTCAATCTATGTGGCTTGCCCTGAAGAACATAGTGACTGCATTCAAAAGGCCTGGGAAACTCTGAGCTGGGCTGCCATTTTAAAGGGACTTACTTTCTTTTACTTCCTCCCAGGTCTGCAAACTTGAGGGGAATTTTAAATGACTGATAGGTCTCTGCATTTGCATAAAGTGTGGTCTGTGGAGTCCATGGTCTAGATAATCCCTTGGTTGCCAGGGCCCACAGAGTTGCCCAGCTGTTTGAGAACCATGTGTGCTGACTCTAAACTTTCTTGATGGGAGGCCTTATATTTTGGGGAAAGGGGATGTTCCAGCAACTCCTCTGATTTCCATAAATTGGGGCAGGGTCTCCTCAGCCTTTGTAAGACCCATGTCTCCAGGGAGGGCAAAGCGGGCCAGCATTCTTCATGTCATCCCATTCGTTCTTGAGCGATGGATTCCTCCAGCACATCCTGCACATCCAGCAGTATGACAGCATCTGCATCTGGGCTGGGGGTTGAAATTCCCATGCATGTGCAGCTTACATAGATATATAAATGCCCTTTATGACACTGTGTTTTCCCCTCTGGTCTCTCTTACCCAAGGGCTGTGGGGCATGAGGCTGTAGGATCTTCTGCCCTGTATGCCTCCCTGCAGTGGGTACCCAGTGGCTTAGCTGGAACAACCCCACCCTGTTGGATCCATACCACATGTCAGGCATCCTCCCTCCTGGGTTGTGAGCCACTCTTGCCTGAGAGAAGATGGTGCAGGTGGTGCTGTGCTGTTGAGCCGGAAGCAGGCTCTGCTGGCTCTCCCTCCCCACTACTAGTCTTTCCCTGGCTCTGCCAGGACTGATCAATGTGGTGATATGTCACTCTCCTTGGGCAGGCCTAAGCCACACCAGATGAGGGATGGCTGTTCATGGTGAACTGAGCCACTCTTCTATTTCTGTCTTTGGGCCCCTCACTGCTCCTCCCAACCTGCTGGTGGTGTGGGGGAATGCAGGAGTGCAGCCTCCAGCCCGACCCTTGATCTCCCACCTTGTGCCTTATGGCATCACTGGGGGGTCTTGGGTTCTTTGACACAGCAGACACTCTTGCTTCTCCTCATTGGCCTGTCCCTCTTGAGTGGTCCCTCCCCAAAGTGGGCGAAGCCTCCTTTGCTGCCATGCTGCTCATCCCCGGGGGTGCATGAGCATGCCTTGCCTGGCCCTCTGTGCTGCCCCTGGAATGCTCCAGGTTGTCTGTCATGTGCCTAGCACTGGTGTTGTTTTTCTCTCCAAGTGGTGCGTCCCCTAGGGTCCCCACTGTGGTGGTGGGTCCCATGAGCAGCTTCCTCATGGGGGAGGTCAAGTCAGTAAGGCAGATGAAGTCTTTGTTCCCTCTGGGTGGATTCAGGTGGGTGCATTGTCATAGGTCTCCTTGACTATGTTCCAGTGGGGACACACCTTGGCCCTTGAGCACACTCAGCATGCTTCTCCCTTGACCAGGAAGGCTGCATGCAGTCTTGAGAGTGACTGTGGATGGCCAGTAGATGTGAAGGAGGGTCCTGTCTGGCTTTTCTGAAATGTGTCCCTCCAGCCACATAAAAGTCTGAAAGGCAAGCCTGGTAGCAGCACAGGCTCTTGTCCTCATGGCTCTGACCATGGACACTCACATTGGCCGTGTACTTTACACATACTGCAGATCCCCTGTGACTTCCACTCTTTGAGAGTGTGTTCCCAACCCCCCCACCCCATGGGTCCCTAAGGGGAAAAGAGATGGTGTGTGGGACACGAGGCCCCCTCAGTGAAAAAGCCTTCTCTAGTGATCTGAGAGGGAGCCTTGTGGTACCAGATGGTGCCCCAGCCACTGCCCCTGTGAAGTTTTCAAGCAGTAGCTGCTGGGGCTACTTGCCACTGCTTGTGGGCAAAAGCTGCCCTCCCGTGAGGGGTGTGCTGGCCCCGCAGTGGGGTCCAGCATTGCTCTTTTGCGTAACATGGCCCGCACCTCCTCCCTCCGAGATGGGGGAGGGTCACACTGAGCCAGGCTGTGTTGGCATCCAACGTTGGGCTCTGCATAGGGCGTGAGCACGTGGTGGCCTCCCTCGGAGGGGAAGCAGAGGGGGGCGATGCATGCCCCACCCCAAGCGTGCCCTCCATCCCCTCCACTGCCAGCCAATGTCGGTTCTGCCCACACTCACCTGCAGTTGAAGCTGGTGGGTGGTGGTGGTGAGCAAGCAGTGTTCCTACCACCTGACTCGGAAGAATTTCCCTGAGGGGTCAGGCCCTGGGGGGGCCGACCAAGTAAAGGATGGATAGGAGGAGGACGGAAGGATAGGTGGATGGGTGATTAGGCAGATGAACCCCCCCCACAGGGCTGGGGGGGGTTTGCATACGGGTCCCAGTGGCAGGGCTGGGTTGTGGGGTGCTCTGGGATGACTGAGGCTGCCTGGTATCCCAGGTGTCCTGGGACTGCCATCATGGTGTGGTGGTGTGATCCCATGCTGGTTTTCCTGGTGGCCTGGTGTGTCTGGGTCCTTTTTCCTTTCCCTGGGCAGGCACCTGTGTCCTTCCATCACAGTTCTTGCCCCATGTGCATTGCTACCCTTCCCCAATGCTGCTGGCCCTTCCCCTGCCCCAAACAGGTGACCGCCCTGCCTCCCCATGCCATGTGTCTCTCTCCCAGTCAACCTGGGACCTGAAATGGCTCCACCTCATGTGGGTGTCACCCTCTGGCCACCACAGCCAGAAGGGTGTCCCTAGGTGATGTGGCTCTTGGGTTCCCCTTGTGTGTGGGAAGGGGGGAAAGAGAATTAGTCTCAGAGTGTGCATGTGGGGCACGGTGGACATCAGTAGGTGTCTCAGGAGATGGTTTCCATGGGGCAGGTTGTGGCTCTTCAGTGTCATAGGTTGTGGTCTTAGGGTCACCAGGAGGGGGGACCTGGGGGCCAAGGAAAGGTCAGTCGAAGTCCTGGGTGTTGCAGAGGGACTGCCCTTGTGCTGGATGCCTCTGGTGGTGAGACCCCCATGTCCTTCCCTGACAGCCAACTCACATCTGGTTTCTTTGGACAGTCCCCATGCCCACCTTGTGGAGGCCTGTGGCCACCCCCCTCCACCACCATCTCTTCGTGGCATCTCTCTTAATGCTGGCTGCTCCCACATTCATCCTCCTCACTCCCACTCCTCTGTCCAACCACCCATCTGTTCCCATCTGCTGATCCCCAGGCTGCATCCTTGT
This sequence comes from Phacochoerus africanus, assembly GCF_016906955.1. Classification (NCBI taxonomy): domain Eukaryota; kingdom Metazoa; phylum Chordata; class Mammalia; order Artiodactyla; family Suidae; genus Phacochoerus; species Phacochoerus africanus. The sequence continues at coordinate 64,980 of NW_025927347.1, forward strand.
GTGTCTTGCTTCCCTGGGCCTGCTGCAGCCCCGCTCCATGCCTGCCACTGCTTGCTCTTGTATGTCCACTGGTGTCATTGCCTGCAGTGAAAGGGCAGCCTTTGACCCACCCTCCATGTGTCCCTCTCCTCTGAGCTCACCTGAGCAGCAGTCAGGACGTGGCTAGCCACGGTGGGCTGGCCACCATAGCTGCAGCATTCCCAGGTGGGGCGGTGTTGGAGGGGTACCTTGGGCCTTGGCCATTGTGCCACCTACCATGTCTGAGTGAGCATGTAGATCGGCCCCAAAACAAAGGCCCAGTGCCCTGGCCCTGACCCTAGGCTACCAGAGAGGGAGGTCCACATCAGGGGGGTGGTGGGGAGCTTAGTGCTTCCCCCACCCCTCCATAGGCTGCTGTGCAGCCCTGTCCTGCTCGCACCCTCAGTCGAGTAGTGGGTGGCCCGTCCTATGTCCTCGCCTCTGGAATTGCAGGCCTTCCCTCCAGGGATGTGCACCTCTGCCCCCTGCCCCGCAGATGCTCCCCACCCCCGCACGTGCTGCCCCCACACACCTCCCACTGTGGTCCACCTGGCCCACTGTCCCCTCATCTCCTACTTGGTTGATCCTGCCAGTAGCATATGTTTGTCTCAAAGATTAAGCCATGCATATCTATGTATGCAGGGCAGGTACAGTGAAACTGCAAATGGCTCATTAAATCAGTTATGGTTCCTTTGGTTGCTTGCTCCTCTTCTACTTGAATAACTGATAATCTTAGCGATAATACATGCCTATGGGCACTGACTCTCTTTGTGTGACGTGTGGTGGGGGGAAATCCATGAAATTATCAGGCCAAAGCCAACCTGGTCAGCCTCCTCCCCTCACTCCCTGGCCCCAGCTGGCAGGGGGAGGGGGTTGGCTTTGGAGACCCTAGATAATCTCAGGCCAATCACATGGCCCTGTGGCAGCAACAACTCATTCGAATGCCTGCCCTATCAACTTTCAATGGTAGCCATTGTGCCTACCATGGTGACCATGAGTGATGGGGAGTCAGGGTTCAAATCTGGAGAGGGAGTCTGAGAAATGGCCTCCACAACCAAGGAAGGCAGCAGGCATGCAAATTACCCACTCCGTTCCCAGTGAGGTAGTGATGAAAAATAACACTACGGGACTCTTTTGAGGCCCTGTAATTGGAATGAGTCCACTTCAAATCCTTCCACGAGGATCCATTGGAGGGCAAGTCTGATGCCAGCAGCCATTGTAATTCTACCTCCAATAGCATATATTAAAGTGGCTGCAGTTAAAAAGCTCATAGTTGGATCTTGCGAGTGGGCAGGCTGTCTGCAACAAGGCGAGCCACCACCAGTCCTACACCTTGCCTCTCAGCACCCTCTTGATGCTCTTAGCTTAGGTGCCCCATGGGGCCCTAAGCATTTACTTTGAAAAAAATTAGAGTATTCGAAGGAGGCCCAAGCCTCCTGGATACCACAGCTAAGAATAATGGAATAGGACCATGGTTCTACTTTGTTGGTTTTCAGAACTGAGGCCATGATTAAGGACAGCCAGGGATATACATATTGCACCACTAGAGGTGAAATTCTTGGACCAGTACAAGATGGACCAGAGCAAAAGCATTTGCCAAGAATGTTTCCATTAATCAAGAACAAAAATCAGAAGTTTGAAGACAATCAGATGCTGTCATAGTTCCAACCATAAACGAGGCCAACTGGAGATGTGGTGACGTTATTCCCACCAGGCAGCTTCCGGGAAACCAACGTCTTTGGATTCTGGGGGGAGTACGGTTGAAAAGGTGAAACTTAAAGGAATTGATGGAAGGGCAGCACCAGGAGTGGAGCCTGCAGCTTATATTGACTCAACATGGGAAACCTCCCCACCTGGACATGGACAGGATTGACAGATTGATAGCTCTTTCTCAGTTCCATGGGTGCTGGGGCATGGCCATTCTTAGTTGGTGGAGCCATTTGCCTGGTTAATTCTGATAACCAATGAGACTCTAGCACTGGCATGCTAACTAGTTATGTGACTGCCAAGCGGTCAGCATCCCCCAACTTCTTAGAGGGACAAGTGGCATTCAGCCCCCTAAGATTGAGCAATAACAGGTCTGTGATGCCCATAGGTGTCTGGGGCTGCACGTGCACTACACTGACTGGCAGGCACTGGTAACCTGCTGAACCCTGTTCATGATGGGGATCAGGGATTGCAATTATTCCCCATGAACGAGGAATTCCCAGTAAGTGCGGGTCATAAGCTTGCGTTGATTAAGTCCCTGCCCTTTGTACACACCGCCCGTCGCTACTACCGATTGGATGGTTTAGTGAGGCTCTCACATACACCCCACCAGGGATCGCACACAGCCCTGGCAGACTGCTGAGAAGATGGTTGAATTTGACTACCTAGAGGAAGTAAAAATCATAACAAGCTTTCTGTAGGTGAATCTGTGGAAGGATCATTAACCTTTGTGAGAACACGGACTGTGGTGGTGCCCTCTGTCTGCCCTCCAGCTTGCTGGCCCCCTCCACTAGTGTGTGCAGGATGCAAGAGCCAGAGGACGGTATCCAGAGGCATGCACTGCACAGTGGGAGAAGAGGGGGGCATGGCCCAGAAGCGGATGGTGCCCTTGTCATGTCACCCAAGGGGAAGGAAGGAAGGCAAGAGATGCTGGGGGGGGGGGGGAGCGTGGATGGCATCCAATGGACCCGGTTCAGGAGGTTCTGCTGCTCCTTCCCTGGCTTGCTCCCCACCCTGTGCCTCCCCCTCCCCCACAAACCTGGCTGCTACCCACATTCTTCTCTGTTGAACCCCCCTCACTCACTCTGTAGTGCTTGCCTGCACTCTGGCATTTCCCTTCCACCTGACCTTCCTGCTGTGTCCCCGAAGGCAGGTCCGAGGGTTGATCCAGGGTTCTTTGGGGGGTCATGACCTGTCACCTGAGTGCCTCTGGCTCATGGGGCCCAACTGCCTGAGGCATTTTCAGCCCACCGTGGGATGGGCTTCGCCTCTGGCTGCCAGCTCTGGACCAGGTTTTCTCCCAGTTGTTGGTCCTCTGTGCCTCCACTCCACTGCTCTTATCCTGCTGCCACTTTCCCCAGGGGGCTCTCTCCCTGTGCCCTCCAAGCCTCGGGTCTCTTCTCCGTTTGGCTTTCTCTCTCCCTATCTCCATCCCCATCACCCATGTTTTGGTCCCTGGCCCTGCTTGTGCCCCATGGTTTCCCATCATAGCCTCCCTTCCAGCATCTGGTTTTGTGGACTTGGGGAGATTGCCATCAGGCGACTATCACCCATGCTCCTTATGTTCTTTTATCTGCTTGAGGAAAGAAGGCATTTTCACACAAAATCAGACTTCTCCATATATGAGAACACATTTTGAGTGTGTTTAAGCTCCTGAACCCTGCTGTAAACTAGCAGTGCACACAGGGCATATGGAACTGATTGGGCTCACTTGCCCTTAGTATAACAGAGGCATAGGTGGGAAAAAGGCAAGGATTGGTTTCGGAGGCATACCACCCTTTGGTTTGGTGTGTGTTCACCGAGTACAATAGACTTCACAACTAGGAAGCTTGCAGTGTCTTGTTTTGTGGAGTTGGTGATACTGCCATCAGGCCATTTATCTTCTATCTGGCTTCATGCTACTTTTCCCCTCTTGTTGAAAGGAAGATGCCTCCTACCATATCAGACTTCCCCATAGAGGAGAACACCTTTTGAGTGGGTTTTAATCTACTGAAGCCCCCTGAAACAAGCAGAGCACAAAGGGCATTTGGCATTTTTGAGGCTCATTTTCCCTTGGCATAACACTGGCCTAGGCGGGAATAGGGGAAGCGTTCCTTGTGGAACAAAACCACCACTCAGGCTCGTGTGTGTTCACAGAGTACAATGTACTTTGCAAGTAGGAAGCTTCAAGCATCCTGTTTTGTGGAGTTGGGGACATGGCCATCAGGAGAATATCTCCCTAACTCGCTGCGTGCTACTTTTCCATGCCTGTGAAGAAGTCATTTTCCTACCAAAACAGACTCCCCTGTAATTGAGAATGCATTTTGAGTGAGTTTTAAGCTGCTGAAGCCCCCTGCATACAAGCAGTGCTCACAGTTCTCTTGGCAGTTGTTGGACTCATTTGTCCTTTTTATAGCATAGGTCTACGTGGGAAAAATGCAAGGCTTAGTTTCCAAAGCAAACCACAATTGTCACAGATGTTCATTCACTGAGCACAATATACTTTGCAAATAGGAAGCTTCCAGTGTCTTGTTTTGTGGAGTTCATAATATTGCCATCAGGCAATTATCACCCTAGCTCGCTAGGTGCTGCTTTTCCCAGCTTGTTGAAAAGAAGGCATCTTCATACCATATCTGACCTCTCCACAAGGGAGGATGCTTTTTCAGTGGGTTTGAAGCTACTGAGCCCCCCCTGTAAAGAAGCAGTGCCCACAGAGCTTTTTTATGTGGTGGGGCTTATTCGCCCTTGGTATAACACAGGCCTTGTGGGAAAAAGTCAAGAGTTGGTTTCCAAAGCAAACCACCATTGGGGTTGCTGTTTGTTCACTGAGTATAATATACTTTGCGAGGAAGAAGCTTCTTGTTATATGTAGTTGGTGAGATTGCCATCAGGGGATTATCACCCTAGCTTGCTAGGTGCTGCTTTTCTCCACTTGTGAAAAGAAGGCATTGTCATAAGTAGTGAAACTTCTGCACACCATATAACATGATTTGAGTGTGTTTTAAGATACTGAATCCTCCTGCAAACAAGCAGTGCTCCTGGGGCATTTGACACTCTTGCTGTTCAGTTGCCCTTGGTATTACAAAGTTCTAAGGGGGGGGGGGGAAAGCAAGGGTTGCTTTCCAAAGCAAACCACCATTGGGGCTGATGCGTGTTTACTGAGTACAATGTACTTCATAAGTCAGAAGCTCCCAGCGTCTTGTTTTGTGGAGTTGTGAGATTGCTATCAGGCAATTATCACCCTGGCTCAGTAGGTTCTGCTTTTCTCTGCACGCGAAAGAAGGCATTTTTGCACAAAACCTCCATATGTGAGAAAGTGTTCTGTGTGGGTTTAAGCTACTGAGGGCCCAGGTAAACAAGCAGTGCACACGGGATATTTGACAGTGTTGGGGCTCATTTGTCCTTGGTAAACCAGAGGCCTAGGTGGGAAAAAGGCAAGGTTTGCTTTCTGAAGCAAACCATCATTGGGGCTGGTGTTCATTCACAGAGTACAATATACTTTGCAAGTAGGAAGCTTTGAGCCTCCTGTTCTGTGAAGTTGGGAGCATTACCATCAGGAGATTATCTGCCTGGCTCGCTAGGGGCTGCTTTTCCCTGCTTGTGAAAAGAAGGCAATTTCATACCAAATCAAATTCTCCATATCTGAGAATGTGTTTGAGTAGGTTTCAAGCCACTGAATCCCATTGCATCCAAGCAGTGCTCACAGTTCATTTGGCAGTGTTTGGTCTCATTCACCTTTGGTATAACACAGGCCTTGATGGGAAAAATCTAGGCTGTGTCTCCTAAGCACACCACCATTGGGGCTGATGTTTGTTCACTGAGTACAATATACTTTGCAAGTAAGAAGCTTCTGGCATTTGGATTTGTGGACTTGTTGAGGCTGCCATCAGGAGACTATCACCCAGGCTCTCTATTTTCTCCTTTTTCTATGCTTGATAAAAGAAGGCAGTTTCATAACAAATCAGACTTCTCCATAAATGAGAACAGGTTTTGAGTGTGTGTTAAGTTACTGAAACCCCCTGTAAGCAAGTAGTGCACATAGGGCATTTGTCAGTGGTGAGGCTGATTTGCCATTGGCATAACACAGGCCTAAGTGGGAAAAAGGTGAGGGTCAATTTCCAAAGTAAACAACCATTATGACTGCTGTTTGTTCACTGAGTACAATATACTTTGCACGTAGGAAGCTTCTAGTATTTGGTTTTGTGGTGTTGGTGAGATTGCGATCAGGAGATTATCACATGGTTTCACTAGGTTCTGCTTTTCTCTGCTTGTGAAAAGAAGGCTTTTTCATACCAAATCAGACTTCTCCATAAGTGAGAACACATTCTGAGAGAGTTTTATACTACTGAAGCCCCTCTCCCTCCTCCCCCTCCTATTCCTCCTCTCCCTCCTCCTGCCCACTCTCCTCCTCCTCTTTTTTTTCCACTTGTTAATATTTAATGAATTTCACACCATGTGGTTTCAAGCTACAAGGACACAGGACTCACTCACACCCATAATCTTATCCTTAGCTCTTTTGCTGAAGGATTTGACCTTCAGGATGACACCCTGCTTTGGGAGTTTTCCCTTTCCTAGAACTTTGTTGTAGCCTGATGGTACACCATCAGTGATAGGGGCAGCTCCAGTCTTGTTCTTTGCAGCATTTACCCATGTCTGCTTACTGACCAAGGTCCACAATTTGTCATGGTTGACAGCTCACAAAAGCTCTGGTTCCTCTTTAAGTGGTACTGCCTCATACCAACTTTCCCAAGGTATCCAGAGTGATTTTTGTTGAGGTTGAACCTTCAGCAATACATACCTCCAGCATTACCCCAGACTCCTGGGTGCTTCTGGTGTTTGCTGATGCAGCCATGGCCATGGCTCATGTGGCCCCCAAGTTTCCAAGTCTTCCTTAGTCTGGATGGCATGTCACTGGCTTCAACAAAAGAGGAGGGCTGATGTCTTAATGGTGCTGGTAAATCTGAAAAGGTCCTGGAACAGCCAACCTCTGGGTTCCTGTAAAGTGAAGTAAAAGATGGCCTCACTGTTCATCCAAATTTCATCCCTCTATCACTACCTGCAGCTGAAAACATCCTGATAAATGGATGTTCATAGTGTTTACCTGTCCTGTCTCCCTTGACACAGTGAGAAATAGAACTTCCTCACACTTTAAATAAGGCACATTGTAGGGTAGTCCAAAAAATGCATGGGATTCACCTCCACCTGATGGTTAAAGACACAGGCTTTGGAATACACCTGTGCTGGGCTCAAAGCCCCACTCAGCTGTGCAACTGAGACTCTTCCTGTGAAATAGAGGGGGGAGAGTCACACTGCTTTCTGTAGAGAAAGTGGTCTCCTCCAGCACTTGGTGCTTTCATTTCTTTCATTTCTTTCTTTCTTTCCTTCCTTCCTTCTTTCTTTCTTTCTTTCTTTCTTTCTTTCTTTCTTTCTTTCTTTCTTTCTTTCTTTCTTTCTTTCTTTCTTCTTCTCTCTCTCTCTCTCTCTCTCTCTCTCTCTCTCTCTCTCTCTCTATCTCTCTTTCTTTCTTTCTTTCTATGTCAGCTTGGGTTTGCACCATAGAAAACCACAGACTGGGTGGTTTAACAACAGAAATATATTTTCTTACTTTGGAGGCTGCCAGCCCAAGGTCAAGGTTGGTTTCTGGTGAGGCCTTTGTCCTCAGCTTGTAGATGCGGCCTTTTTGCTGTGTCATCACATGGCCTTTTCTCTGTACATTCAAGGGAAGAAAGAGATCTCTGGTGTATCTTTCTCTTCTGATAAAGACATCAGTCTTATTTCATTAGGGCCCAACACTTTTTTTTTTTCTTTTTAGAGTCACACTTGTGGCCTATGAAAATTCCCAGGTTTAATCAGAGCTGCAACTGCCAGCCTATGCCACAGCCACAGCAACACCAGATCCGAGTGTCATCTTCAACATACACAACAGCTTGTGGCAACCCAGATCCTTAACCCACTGGTGGGGCCAAGGATTGAACCCATGTCCTCATGCATACAAGTCAAGTTTGTTTCACTGAACCACAACGGGAACTTCAGGACTCCACCCTTATGACTTCAAGTCCTTATGGGCCCTGTCTCCTAATGGTCATGTTGGGTGTGAGCCATATGTGTAATTTTATTTTTTTGCTTTTTTATGTCCTTACCCATGCCATATGAAGGTTCCCAGACTAGGAATAGAATCAGATCTTCAGCTGCTGGCATACACCATAACCACAGCAATTCCAGATCCAAACATCATCTGTGACCTACACCACAGCTCATGGCAATGCCAGGTCCTTAGCCCATTGTGCAAGGCCAGGGATTGAAACTGTATCCTTGTAGATACTAGTCAGGTTCATTACCACTGAGGCATGACACACATAAATCCATAATTGTAAATTTTCTATTAGCTTTCTTTAAAATGCAAAAACAAACAAAAAGCAAAAAGGTACAATTAATTTTCACAATATATCTTATTTAACTAAATATATCTACCATATCTTTTAAGACATCATTGATACAAAATTTAATTCAATGTTATCCTTTTTTTCATATTAAGTCTTTGAAATCAGGTGTGTTTTTACACTTAGGGGACATCTCAGCCCAGACCAGCTACATCTCAATTGCCCAGGGGCCTCATGTGCCAGTCGCTACTGTATTGGACTATACACACCGACAGACAGCTTTTCAGGGAGTTTCCTGGTGGCCTATCAGTTAAGGATTCAGCATTGCCACTGGTGTGGCTTAGGTTCCATCCCTGGCCTAGGAGCTTGTGCCCTCCATAAAAGAAGAGAGAGTTTGAAAGAATGACCTCCAGTCCCTTCCCCTTCTATCTACTCAAAAATTTGTTTTAATCAAACTTATAAAATTAATGAATAGGTATTTCCCATATGCGATACAAAAGTTTAGTGGGTGCAAAATTATATACAGTGTAGGAGTTCCATCATGGCTCAGTGGGAGTGAATCTGACTAGTATCCATGAGGGTTCACGTTCAATCCCTGGCCATGTTCAGTGGGTTAAGGATCTGGTTTTGCCACGAGCTGTGGTGTAGTTCACAGATGCAGCTCAGATCTGGCATTGCTGTGGCTAGGGCATGGGCCAGCAGCTACAGTTCTGATTCAACCCCTAGGCTGGGAACCTCCAAATGCCATGGGTTCAGCCCTCTAAAAGACAAAAAAATCTATACAGTGAAAAGTAAATTTCACCTTCTCCTCTGTCTTTCAGAAACGAAGTTTCCAGCCCCAGAGGCAGCCACAGTTAATAGATTCTGATTCCCCTGCCCCTTTCCAGAGATGTTCTAAACTCTAAAACAGATGTTAACATACATATCCATACCCACATGTGTCTACATAAATGCATAAATATATGCATTTATTATTTTTTACTCTCTTTTCTACACAAACACGAGCATTCTCTGTGCACTGTTTGTACCTTGATCTTTTTCACTTAACACTAATCATGCTGCTTACTAGTTGCATAACACTAGGTGAGTTACTAAATCTCTCTGTGCCTCAGTTTCCTCCTCTGAGAAGTGGAGGGGACTATACTAAAACACTCCAGAAGGTTATTAAGAGGAATAAGTAAAGAAGCACTTAGGACTTAGATTAGGAGTTCCCATTGTGGATCAGTGTGTTAAGAATGCAACATAGTGTCTGTGGGGACGCAAGGTGTGATCCCTGGCTTCACTCAGTGGGTTTAGGATCTGGCACTGTCATGAGCCATGGCATAAGTTGCAGATGATGCTCAGCTCCAGTGTTGCCATGCTGTGGTATAGACTACAACTGCTGCTCCAATTCTACCCTCAGCCTGGGAACTTCCATACGCTGTAGGTGCAGCCTTAAAAAAGAAAAAAGAAAAGACTTAGAATAATTCCTGGCACAATCAATAGATATTTGCTGTTTTTTTTAGGAGCCACCGAGTAGTCCATTTCATGGGTCTACTCTAAATGATGGAAGCTGGCCCCATTCATGGACTTTTAGTTGTTTTTCTCCTCAACACCTTTCTCTAACAAGGGATGTCTCAGTGAGTAATCTTGCACATATGTCATTGCTTGATGTGCACACACACTGGAGGTTCCTTCCCAGAACAGGAATTTTTGGTCTGGGAGTTGCGGCATGTGCAGGGTGGGTTTCCTGGCTGAATTATCTTCCTGGAAGAGCCCAACATTGCCAGTTGCACCTGCGGTGTGGGAGTGGTTCCTTTTCCCTGACGGTGAACCTCAAATTTGTTTTTCCTCTGCCAGTGTGATAGCAGGAGACACCACAGGCTCAAGGTTGCCATTTGTCTTCCTCTGGTGGTGAGGCTGGGCATATTTTCGTATGTCTAAGGGCTTTTCAAGGAACCTTTGGTCATTTTTCTCTTGGATTATTGGACTCAGCCTCTTTGGATCCTGTCTCCCCCACAGGCCTTGGGGACCTCTCTCCGCACACCACCTGGATGCCTTTCCCCCCACACCATTCCTGGCAGTAATTGGATTTCCTTTATGGTGTCATCTTGAGCTACAATTTCAATCTCATCTGGTTCAGTTTTCACAAGGAATAACATATGTCCTCAGCCAAATCATGAGTATCTCCAGGGCAGGGCATGGGCTTCTTTGCCCTGTGAATGTCTGGCTCTGGGCCTTGATGAACACTTCTCAAATTTAATTTAGTAAGGGAAAATCAGTGGCCTGTAGTTATAGAAAAAAGAACATCTGATTTTTTGAATTGTTCAAATTATTTTTACTCCATCGTTAAAATTACAAAATGATTAGCCCTTATTTTCAAATGACTAAAAGTAACTATTAAAACTATTGGGTTTTTATTATTAAATTATCAAAAATTCAAGCACCTTAAGAGCAAAGACAGTTTCTCTCTCCCCAAAAAGGACTATCTTTTTTTGGGGGGAGGAGCCAAGCCCACGACATACACAAGTTCCCAGGTCTGGGATGGATCCCACACCCATGCCACAGCAGTGACCCAAGCCACTGCAGTGATAATGCCAGATCCTTAGTCACTGTGCCACAAGGGAACTCCCAAAGAGGACTTCTTTAAATGACTTGTGGAGTTCCCATTGTGGCACAACAGAAATGAATCTGATTAGAATCCATGAGGATGAGGGCATTGCTCAGTGGGTTAAGGATCTGGTGTTACTGTGAGCTGTGGTAAGGGGACAGAGACATCTTGAATCCTGCATTGCTGTGTCTGTGGTATAGGCTGGCAGCTGTAGCTCCAATTCAATCCCTAGCCTGGGAACCTCCATATGCTCTGGGTGAAGCACAAAAAAACAAACAAAAAAAGGCTTGTAAAACACCTTTAAATATTTTACCGAGGGGAGGACAAGATGACGGAGGAGTAGGGGGACACGCTCGCCCTCTCCCACAAACACAACAAAAAAGGCACATCTACAGAATAAATGACTCGCACAGAACAGCAACCAATCGCTGGCAGAGGAACCTAAACTCCAATAACGGCAAGAAGTTCGTGACATTACTGGGCAGAATGGGAGAAAAGAGGAGAGTGAGAGAAGGTGAATCCAAGCGGGATGGGCGCTCCCGAAAGGGAACTGAGGAGGAGAAAGGGATCCCGCCCTGGAAAGTCACCTACCCGGGGGGGAAAGATCAAAGGAACCGGGGGAATCTCCAGATGCAGAGAAGAGTGTAGCAGTAAGTTGGAGTACGGAAAAGCCGATCAAGAACCGAAGGGACCATCTGAACTACGGGCACAGTCACCAAAAATTGAGATGCCTGGGTGGGGGCTGGGCACTGAGACCTTGGCTCTGAAGGTTAGTCCCCGAGGAAGGACTGGGGGTGTGGGGCGGAGTGGAGACTGCTTGGGAGGTCTAGAAACCGGTCTGTCAAGTTTGACGGGGCAGAGACTGCCTGGGAGACTAGAAAACAAAGCTGTTGCAGAGGAAAGGAGCAATACTCTAGGGGCGGGGAAGTGGAAAGCCGCATCAGAGGGAACCTGGGAGAAGAGCCTTGTCTGCGCCCATGCTGGGGAGGGGAGAGAAGAAGGGGTGGGTCCCCATAGAATACTCCCCACGCCACAGCAAGCTTACAGGCCCGCTAGCTAGCAGAAAGCTGTGCTTCCCAGTGCATCCCCTCCCCCCCACCCCCACCACCCCCTACACTCTCGCCGGACATGGGGCTGCCTGCCATCTGGGAGGGCTGGCCTCAACAATTGCCTGAAGCCTACCACCGCAGGGGCTGTCCCTGCACAGGCCTGCTTGCCCTTTGGAGGGACTACACTTCCGCAGAGCAGCACCAAACACCACCAGCCCCCCAGAAAAGGCCTGCAGCCCAGAAAAGCTAGAAAAAGCCTAGCCAGGCTGTGAATAGATCTGCCTGATTCTCGGATGGTTTTTCTGAGTCGGGCTGCCCCGGGGAGGAGCCTCTTTGGTTTTCAGCAGCCCTGCTAACTGCCCAAGCCCCCAGGGGGTGCCAAGCCCTAACAGATCAGCTGCATAGGAATACCAGCTCCAGGCAGGACGCCCTGCAGCCCAGAAAAACAGCAACAAGCCTGGCTGAACCATGAAAAGATCTCAGACGATCTTTCTGAGTTGGGCTGCCCTGGGGAGGAGCCTCTTGGGTTTTCAGCGGCCCTGCTAGCCACCCATGCCCTCAGGGGGTGCCCCACTCCTGCGGAATAGCTGCTCAGCACCACCAGCCCCCTGGAGGAGCCCCTGCAGCCCAGAAAAGCTGCAACAAGCTTGGCCAGACTGTGAAAAGATCCGCCTACATTCTCAGGCCGTCCTTCTGAGTTGGGCTGCCCTACGGAAGAGCCTCTTAGGTTCTCAGTGACCCAGATAGCTGCTCCAGCCCCCAGGGGGTGCTGCACTCCTGAGGAACAGCGGCCCAACACCACCAACCCCCTGCAAGAACTCCACAGCCTAAAAACACCAGAGCAAGCTCTGCATGACCAAGTGAAATCTGCTACCATCGTGGTGTGGACCTCCCACTCCTGTCTGCCCTCAGGAAGTCCTCCTTTGCTTCAAAGAAACCCTGTTAGCCCCATCAACACTCCAGAAAAGCCACACTGCCTCAAAAAAGATTGACCAACAACGCCAGCCCTCAGGAAATATTCCACGGCAGTGACAAGGCAAACACTGCCCAATAACGGAGAGTACAACTCCCTCAGGAGAAAGAAAACAACAAGCAAGATGAAGGAGCTGAGAAACCACCCCCAGTCAAACCAACAGGAGAACTCACCTAACACAGTCAACAATGAAACAGATCTCTGCAGTCTGACAGACCTGGAGTTCAAAAGAGAAATAGTGAAAATACTGAAGGAATGAAGAGAAGATATGAACAGTAATGCAGATACCCTCAGAAAGGAACTAGAAAATATAAGGAGGAGCCAAGGAAAACTAGAGCATTCATTTGCAGAGATGCAAACTGAACTAAGGGCAGTAAAAACCAGAATGAATAATGCAGAAGAACAAATCAGTGATATGGAAGATAGAATAATGGAAATCACCCCATCAGGTCAGCAGACAGAAAACCAAATCAAAAAACAGGAAAGCAATATAAGGGACCTATGGGATAATATAAAGTGGGCCAATTTACACATAATAGGAATTCCAGAAGGAGTAGAAAAAAATAAGGGGATGGAAAATATATTTAAGAAATTATCACTGGAAACTTCCCAAATCTAAAGGATACTGGGTTCAAGATACAAGAAGCACAGAGGGCCCCAAACAAACTGAACCCAAACAGACCCACACCAAGACACATCATAATAAAAATGGCAAAAGTTAGTGATAAAGAGAGGATCCTAAAGGCAGCAAGAGAATAGCAGAATGCTACCTACAAGAGAACCCCCATAAGATTATCAGCTGATTTCTATACAGAAACACTACAGGCCAGGAGGGAATGGCAAGAGATATTTAAAGTGCTAAAAGGAAAAAACTATGCAACCTAGAATACTCTATCCAGCAAGAATATAATTTAAAATAGAAGGGGAAATAAAATTTTTTTCCAACAAACAAAAACTTAATGAATACAGCAACACAAAACCCAGGTTAAAGGAAATATTGAAAGGGCTTCTCTAAACCAAAAAGAAAGGAAGGAAAGGGAAGAAAAAAAGAAAAGAAAAAAAAGGAGAAGAGGAAGAACTAGGACTGGGAAAACCGCCATCAGAGAGCAGTCATTCAAATAAGCCAGCATACAGGTTTAATCATGAGCATGCTTCAAACAAAATAAAATTAAAAAGAAAAAACTAAAAAAGAGACATCAAAACCATAAAATGTGGGCAAGGCATATTAGGAAATAAATAACCCTTTTTGTTTGTTTGTTTGTATGGTCCTCTTCTTAATTTTAATAGAGTAATGAAGTGCTTGAACTTACAGGACCATCAGGCTAAAACACAAAATTATGGGAAGGGATTAGCATACTTAAAAACCAGGGCAACCACAAGCCAAAACCAAATATTGCATTTGCAAAAAATGAAAGAAAAAAAACACTCAAGCACATAATAACAGGAGACCATCCAACCAAAAAAAAAAAAAAAAAAGGAAGAAAGGAGAATCAACTGGAACACGAGGTTCAAAATGGCAATAAATAATCATCTATCAATTATCACCTTAAATGTCAATGGACTGAATGCCCCAATCAAAAGACAGAGTGGCTGAGTGGATAAAAAGGCAAAAACCTTCAATATGCTGCCTACAAGAAACTCACCTTAGGACACAGGATACGTATAGATTGAAAGTGAAAGGGTGGGGAAAAATATTTCACGCCAATAGACATGACAGAAAAGCAGAAGTCGAAACACTCATATCAGACAAAATAGACTTTAAAACAAAAGACATAAAGAAAGACAAAGAAGGACACTACTTAATGATCAAGGGATCCACCCAAGGAGAGGATGTAACTATCGTCAACATATATGCCCCAAATATAGGAGCACCCAGATACATACAACAAATATTCACAGACATAAAGGGAGATATTGATGAGAATACAATCATAGTAGGAGACCTTAATACCCCCCTCACATCAATGGACAGATCCTCTAGACAGAAAACCAATAAAGCAACAGAGATCCTAAAGGAAACAATAGAAAAGGTAGACTTCATCGACATCTTCAGGACACTAGATCCAAAAAGAGCAGAATACACATTCTTCTCAAAGGCTCATGGAACACTCTCAAGAATCGACCACATATTGGGACACAAAGCTAACCTCAATAAATTTAGGAGCATAGAAATTATCTCAAGTATCTTCTCTGACCACAATGCCATGTAATTAGAAATCAACCATGGGAAAAGGAAAGAGAAAAAACCTACTGCATGGAGACTAAACAACATGCTACTAAAAAACCAATGGGTCAATGAGCACATCAAGAAGGAAATTAAAAAATACGTTGAAACAAATGATACTGAAGACACAACCTCTCGAAATCTATGGGATGCTGCAAAAGCAGTGCTCAGAGGGAAATTCATAGCAATACAGGCCTTTCTCAAAAAAGAAGAAAGATCCCAAATGGACAACTTAACCCTCCACCTAAATGAATTAGAAAAAGAAGAACAAAAACGACCTAAAGTCAGCAGAAGGAAGGAAATTATAAAGATCAAAGAAGACATCAATAAAATAGAGACTCAAAAAACAATAGAGAAAATTAATAAAACCAAGAGGTAGTTCTTTGAAAAGGTGAACAAAATTGACAAACCCCTGGCCAGACTCACTGAAAAGAGGAGAGAAAGAACCCAAATAACCAAAATTATAAATGAAAACGGAGAAATCACAACGGATACAGCAGAAATACAAAAAACCATAAGAGAATACTATGAACAACTATACGGCAACAAGTTTGACAATCTGGAAGAAATGGACAATTTTCTAGAATCTTACAGCCTGCCAAAACTGAATCAAGAAGAAACAGACCAACTGAACAGACCAATCACTAGAAATGAAATTGAAGAGGTCATCAAATCACTCCCTACAAATAAAAGTCCAGGACCAGATGGCTTCACAGGTGAATTCTATCAAACATATAAAGAGGAATTGGTGCCCATCCTCCTTAATCTCTTTCAAAAGGTTGAAGAAGAAGGAATACTCCCAATGACATTCTATGATGCCACCATCACCCTCATTCCAAAACCAGGCAGAAATACCACCAAAAAAGAAAACTATCGGCCAATATCATTGATGAATATAGATGCAAAAATTCTCAACAAAATCTTAGCCAACCGAATCCAACAACATATCAAAAAAATTATACACCATGGCCAGGTAGGGTTCATTCCAGGTTCACAAGGATGGTTCAACATACGCAAATCAATCAGCATCATACACCACATTAACAAAAAAAAAGTCAAAAATCATATGATCATCTCAATAGACGCAGAAAAAGCATTTGACAAAGTCCAAATCCATTCATGATCAAGACCCTCACCAAAGTGGGTATAGAGGGAATATTCCTGAATATAATCAAAGCCATTTAGGATAAACCCACAGCAAATATAATACTCAATGCGAAAAAACGGAAAGCCTTCTCAGTCAAATCTGGAACAAGACAGGGATGCCCACTCTCACCACTGCTCTTCAACATCGTTTTGGAAGTCCTAGCCACAACAATTAGACAAACAAAAGAAATAAAAGGCATCCATATAGGAAGAGAAGAGATCAAACTGTCACTGTGTGCAGATGACATGATACTATGCATAGAAAACCCGAGGGACTCAACCCCAAAACTCCTTGAACTGATTAATCAATTCAGCAAAGTAGCAGGATATAAGATTAACATTCAGAAGTCAGTTGCATTTCTGTATACCAGCAATGAAATATTAGAAAAGGAATACAAAAATACGATACCTTTTAAAATTGCACCTCACAAAATCAAATACCTCGGAATACACCTGACCAAGGAGGTAAAGGACCTATATGCCGAGAACTATAAAACTTTAATCAAAGAAATCAAAGAAGATGTAAAGAAATGGCAAGATATTCCATGCTCCTGGGTTGGAAAAATCAATATTGTAAAAATGGCCACACTACCCAAAGCAATCTACAGATTCAATGCAATCCCTATCAAATTACCCAGGACATTTTTCACAGAACTAGAACAAACAATCCACAAAAGACTCAGAATCGCCAAAGCAATCCTGAGAAACAAAAACCAAGCAGGACGCATAACTCTCTCAGACTTCAGGAAATACTACAAAGCCGCAGTCATCAAAACAGTGTGGTACTGGTATCAAAACAGACAGACAGACCAATGGAACACAATAGAGAACCTGGAAATAAACCCTGACACCTGTGGTCAATTAATCTTTGACAAGGGAGGCAAGAACATAAAATGGGAAAAAGAAAGTCTATTCAGCAAGCATGGCTGGGAAACCTGGACAGCTGCATGCAAAGCAATGAAACGAGAACACACCCTCACACCATGCACACAAATAAACTCAAAATGGCTGAAGGACTTAAATATACGACAGGACACCATCCAACTCCTAGAAGAAAACATAAGCAAAACACTCTCTGACATCAACCTCATGAATATTTTCTCAGCTCAGTCTCCCAAAGCAATAGAAATCAGAGCAAAAATAAACCCATGGGACCTCATCAAACTGAAAAGCTTTTGCATGGCAAAGGAAACCCAAAGGAAAACACAAAGACAACTTTCAGAACGGGAGAAAATAGTTTCAAATGGTGCAACTGACAAGGGCTTAATCTCTAGAATATATAAACAACTTCAACAACCCAACAGCAAAAAAGCCAATCAATCAATGGAAAAATGAGCAAAAGACCTGAATAGACTGTTCTCCAAGGAAGATATACAGATGGCCAACAAACACATGAAAAAATCCTCAACATCGCTGATTATAAGAGAAATGCAAATCAAAACTACCATGAGATACCACCTCTCACCAGTCAGAATGGCCATCATTAATAAATCCACAAATAACAAGTGCTGGAGGGGCTGTGGAGAAAAGGGTACCCTCCTGCACTGTTGGTGGGAATGGAAACTGGTACAGCCACTATGGAGAACAGTTTGGAGATACCTTAGAAATCTATACATAGAACTTCCATATGACCCCGCAATCCCACTCTTGGGCATCTATCCAGTCAAAGCTCTACTTAAAAGAGACACATGCACCCGCATGTTCATTGCAGCACTATTCACAATAGCCAGGACATGGAAACCACCCAAATGTCCATCGACAGAGGATTGGATTCAGAAGAGGTGGTATATATGCACAATGTAATACTACTGAGCCATAAAAAAGAATGACGTAATGCCATTTGCAGCAACATGGATGGAACTAGAGAGTCTCATACTGAGTGAAATGAGCCAGAAAGACAAAGACAAATACCATATGATATCACTTATAACTGGAATCTTATATCCAGCACAAATGAACATCTCCTTAGAAAAGAAACTCATGGACTTGGACAGAAGACTTGTGGCTGCCTGATGGGAGGGGGAGGGAGTGGGAGGGATCGGGAGCTTGGGCTTATCAGACACAACTTAGAATGGATTTACAAGGAGATCCTGCTGAGTAGCATTGAGAACTTTGTCTGGATACTCATGTTGCAACAGAACAAAGGGTGGGGGAAAATGTAATTATAATGTATACACGTAAGGATAACTTGATCGCCTTGCTGTACAGTGGGAAAATAAAAAAAAAGAAAGAAATTTTCACAAACAGTGAATTTTAGCCCAAAGATAGGAGAAAATCAGCAGTACACTAACGAAAGAGAGCCCACCTACATATTTTGTCAGCATAATTGGGAAATGAAGGCAGAAAAACAAAAAGAACATGTTGATTGGAGCCCTTCCTCATTTGTGCATGTGTGTTATGGAGCATCTTCAGCATATTTATTAAGATCATAACCAACATCCTGGCTTGGTGGGGGGGGGGTGTGGGGATACAGAAGCCAAAGAAATCAAAACAACAGAATGTCTGTTTGCTTTTCCAAATTGATGGAGTAAATGCACAATGTGCCACCTGGGTAACCCACTGTCTAAGTCCCAATACTGGCCACAGTAACCACAGGGATTTCTTGAACACGCTGGAATCACTGGAGGAAGTGATGCTGCCAGGAAATGATCCCAGTGTAGGTCAAGCCTGTATGAAGAACTCAGGGCTGTTCAATGCTTGACATGATGAAGGTCTTATTTTTAAATCCCCATGACATCCCTGTGAGAGGGTATTATTATTCCCAGAAAAAAAATGGGGTTAGGAATGATATCAAGACTTGCCCCCTGGACTTTCATTTCTCAGATGTTCCAGTATCAGGTCATTTCTGCTCCTGTTTTTGACTTTCAGTCCCATCAGCATAATCTTTATCAGAGGGTGAAAGTTTTACATTTGCAATTCTAGATTTTTCTTTTGGCTGGGTTTCTGGCAGCCCACTGCAGGTTATTATTATTATTATTATTATTATTATTATTATTATTAATATCTCTAATTGCACATCAAATGAACCAAGACCTAGAAACGGTCCTAGGATGTATCCTGGGGAAGGGGGTGGGGTGGAGGTCCCTTTGGGATTTCTCTCTTTGCAGTTTAAGATTTTGAAAGGCAAAACTTTCTGGAGTGGGGAGAGTAAATTCTCTGAGCCACCCTTTCAATTCAAATCTCAACTTTCCTTACTCCCTAGTCTTTTCACTGGATGTTTGGGGCTCAAACCTGCTTCCTGACAATTCTCTGATGAAGTTGTTCCTAAATTTGACTGTATATTGAGTCACCTGCATAGTGTTCCAAAAATGAGGCTTTCTCAGGCTTTGCTTCCAACCTCTAAGAAAAGACGCTGAAGGTCTAGAAACTAGACTAATCCTAAGAGGACTCTCATTTGAGTGTTAAGGATCAAAAAGAGATGTGGACACATCAAGATACACATGGATTTAATGTCATTAGAATCACTTGGATTACTGACCAAGTCACATCTCTGTAAATACCACTGTATTACAGAGAAGCCACCTCCATCATCCTGAAACCCCCAGCTGTTTTCAATGCATAAAGCTGGTGGTATTTACTTGCATGTTTATTATATGTTTTTCCCCAGCAAGGATGGTAGCTCTGCCATCTTCCTGGTCAAGCTACAGTGCCCTGGTTGGTGCCTGCACGTCTTGGGGACTCAATTAGTTTGTGGTGGGTGATGGCATGATTTGACTATAAATACTATCAGAAAGAAGGGACGCACCCCAGTCCTCTTCCACTTTGAACTCCTTATTGTACAAACGCTGGAAGGCAGACCTGAGACAGCTTCTCACAGTTGAGCCCCTCAGCTCAGGTCTGCTGAAGCCACTTTCTATTCTTAGGACATGTGGCATTTTTGTTTTTGCTTTTGTCTTTTTAAATTATAGTTGATTTACAGTGTTGTGCCAATTTCTGCTGTACAGCAAAGTGACCTAGTCATACATATATACACATTCCTTTTATTATCTCCCATCATGGTTTATCCCAAGAGACTGGATATAGTTCCCTGTGCTGTATGGTAGGACTTAATTGCCTAGCCATTTTTTTTTTAATACTGAAAGATGTGCATTGTAGCTTTGTTTGTGTTATCAAAAACCTGGAAACAAAAGGAATAAATACTGGCACATTCATATTGTGGAATATTATGCCATCGGCCCTTTGGATCTGTGCACATGGAACACACAGTGATGGAGGCTGACTCTATTGTTATTTGACAGAAGGGACATGGATTTGGGCATGGCGGGTGGGAGTCCTGGAACCAATTCTCCAGGGGTTACTGAGCAATGACTGTGCAGATAATAAAGTAAAACAAGCTGTAAGTATAAAGAAATAAATCTGTTAAGAATTGTGTCAGATGAATTTCCATGAAGTATTGTTGAGTGACAGAATAAGATGAAGGAAAGTGCAAAATAGTACTCCATTTCAGTAAAACAAATGATGATAAAATATCACTGCTTAGGATTACTTGATGCTGGTTTAAAATAGGAAAAAACAAGAACTTCACTGTGAAGACTGGTTCTGTGTGGGCGCTGAGTGGGATGCAAGAGCCTTAGGGAAAAGAGACAGAATGTTGGGAGAAATCAGGAAATAAAGTGAAAAAAATAAGATAACTGTAATAGTAAAAATCATATTTATGAAGCATAATTATGCATGCATGTATATAAAATTTCTGGCCACCCCCATTGCATGCAGACATTCCCAGGCCAAGAAATGCTTTTTTAAAAAATGGGAAATTCACCTAATGTGATGGAAGAAAAATATAGAGATTTCAATGTATTTTTTAAGAAAACAAAGATTCAGAATACATAAGGCAATGTTTAAATTAGGAATTTAGCAGAAAGAAAACCAAGGTAAATGCAAAGAAAGACGGAATAAAAGGAAATCACTCTATCTGCAATTTTTAAAAATAGAAATATCTTAAAGCTTATATGTGATGTTACCTGTAGTTTCTTGTGGGTGAAGGATAATGGAATGCTCATTGTATTATTTTTTCTACTTTTCTGTATTTTTATTTTTTCTCTCTTTACACTGCTGGCCACCCCCACTGCCTGCAGCTATTCCCAGGCCATGAATTGAACCTCAGCCATAGCTGTGACCTGAGCCATAGCAACAACATCACTGGATCCTTAGCCTGCTGCACCACCAGGGAACTCCATTCTTATTTCTAAACTTTCTTGTTCAGAAAACAATATAGGAAAAGACAAGCTCAGTAGAGTTTCCTCATGAGGGTCCTTCACTTCCAGCAGCAGGAGGCATAACCTCAGCTCCTTTCTCTCTCCTGTGGGCTGCTGCCTTCCAAAGAGGGCTTTCTCTTCAGAGAATAAAAATTAACCCGGGAGCACCTGAGGGTGGTTTTCCTCCTCCTGCCTTGACTTCTCTTTCCACCGCCACATTAGGGAAGGCACCTGTCAGAAGTTTTGTCTGATTTTGTTATTTCAGTGTGGAGCACATTCTGGAGACAGCTGGGTTTCCAAATCTGGTGCTGCCAAGGACTAGCAGTGGGATTTTCTTCCAGGATGAAAGGTGAGAAGGCAGGTAAGGTGCTCAAGCAGAGAGAGGCATGGGGAAAAGGATCCTTCTTTTTACCATCTCTATGGATTCTGATTCCATATCTGAGTAGCTCATTCTGAAACCTCTTCTCCCAGGTTTTTCTGCAGGTGTTGGTTCTGGATAGTTCTCCCATCTTCCTACTCTCACCCCCAGCCTGCATATTTATTTATGAGCCAGGCAATGGGCACCCAGTGTAATAAATGAAAATTCACCCCTGTCTTCCCAGGGGGCCCAGGGGGGAGGGTAGACACCCAAGGGGAGTCCAGGGGCTATGGTGCTGGGCTAGGACACCCTCCTGGAAAATGCCAATTTCTCTGGGGCTCAGTTTCCTCTTGAGTAACACGATCCTCCCAAACTGGGTATATGCATTAAAGATGCAGTGAGGACTGGGGCTTTTTATTTGTTTCTGGTGTGTCTTCCACCTGCTGTCCATGAGACCACAGTCTTTGATGAGTTCCTTCACCATGTTGTTTTCTTACAGCCTTGACTAGTACCTGGCACATACAGGTAGTCTATAAGTATTTGTTGAGTTAATGATTTTGCCTTAGAGAATGACTTTAAAATTTAAAAGAAACTTCCCTTGCTTCTCTAAGAGGACAGACTTTTAAGGGTTTAATCAAAAGAACATAACTAGTCCTTGAATTATTAGGTCATAGGGAATTTTTGTCTTCAGCTTTAACTAGATGTCATCAATTGCTTGCATTTGTAGCAATTTTCACTCCCAAACAGCAGTTTATAAGAGGTCCCCTTTGTCTGCATTTTTTCTAGAACTAGGGACAACCAGTCTTTTATTTTATTTTATTTTATTTTATTTTATTTATTTATTTATTTATTTATTTATTTACTTACTTACTTACTTACTTACTTACATACTTATTTAAGTTTAAATCTAAAGGCAGTATGTATCTATGGTCCTAGATCTATTCTTTGTTTTGGCCACACACATGGTATGCAGAAGTTCCTAGGCCAGGAAATGAACACATGCCACACCTGTAACCATAGCCGCGGCAGTAATAATGCTGGATCCTTAATCCACTGAGCCACCAGGGAACTCCTATTTATTTTTGATAGACAAGAAGGAGATTTATTGAAAGAGATACACATTCTATTGGCAGAATACAGTATATCGCAAAAGGCTTGGGAGCCCTATCAGTCTAAATGCTTGCCGTGGTTTCTCTTTATTTTAAATTTTATTTAGTTTTATTTTTTTTTGTCTTTTTAGGGCCATGCCCACAGCAGAATATAGAAGTACCCAGGCTAGGGGTAAAATTGGAGATGGAGCTGCTGGTCTACACCCATGGAAACACAAGGTCTGAGCCACATTCACTACCCACACTGCAGCACCTGGCAATGCCAGTTCCTTAACCCATTGAGTGCAGCCAGGGATTAAATTCACCTTCTCATGGATGTAGTTGAGTTCTTAGCCCATTGAATCATACAGGAGCTCTATGATTTCTCTTTCAAGGGGAGAGTACAGATGGCGTTTCCACTTTAGACTATACCACATCTTCCAACTTTTTTTTACACTGTTCCTAGATTTTGACACAGTTATCACTCTAGATCTCAGCTCACATGATCCACCCCCTCCCCTGGGAAACCTTCCCTGAATCCCTGTAGAGTGTGGTTTCCTCATCAGTCACTATATATCCCATCACTCCGTTATTTCCTGCATGAAGGACTGGAATCTGAAACAAATTTTGGACTTTCCGTTTCATGGATTTTCCTCCATGGGTTTACCAGGACTCTTAATCTGTCATCACCAGATCTCTGGGCCTGGCTCAGAGCCTGGCACAGACTAGGAATGCAAGATGTACTTAGAGAATAAAGGAAAGAGTAGATTGCTTTTTTAAAAGCCAAAACCAATTTAGATATTTACTAAATGTTGGGCTTATTTTTTAAAAATCCTGATGATATTAGGCAAGTGCTGTTATAAGATCATCTTCCTCCTTTATTTTGCCTTTATCACCTTTTCTTTTTAGGCATATGGAAGTTCACCTGTGGCATATGGAATTTCCCAGGCAAGGGCTTGAATCAGAGCTGCAGCTGCCAGCCTACACCAAAACAAAAGCAGCACAAGATCCAAGCTTCATCCACAAAATACCATGCAGCTTGTAGTAATGCCAGGTCTCTAACCCACTGAGTGAGGCCAGGGATTGAACTCACATCCTCAAGGACACTATGTTGGGTTCTTAACCAGCTGAGCCACTATGGGAACTCCCCTCATTACTTTTGAACCACAGAATCTGTAATTCATTCAACAAGTGTTTACCAATCACTTATTCACCAGTGACTGTGCCATGAAACCACTCATGAGATGAAGACCATATTATTTGTCTGTTATTTTGCTGGCAGTGGGCTTGCATGACTAAGACAGAATGAAATGTAAAGTCTGGCTTCGAGAAATGAAACTTCAAGAAAAGAAAACCTGGCTTCAATAAATGAAATGTAAAATCTGGCTTGATATATATTTGTATCCTGTCCTTCAAAAGAAGGACAAATTGGAGTTCCTTTGGGGATGGCAGGTTAAAGTTCTGACATTACACTGCAGTGGCATGGGTTTGATTCCCGGCCCAAGAAATTGCATGTGCTGTAAGAGTGCCCCCCCCCCAAAAGGATAGTGTTTTTTCAGTAGAGAAGTAATAGTGGGAATAATGATGAGAGTAAAATTTGATTAATGTTTACCATGTGCCAGGCCCTGAACAAGTTGCTTTACATGAATTATATTGTTTGTTTCTTCTTTTCTTTTTGGGCCACTCTAGCAGCACGTGGAAGTTCTCAGGCTAGGGATCGAATCAGAGCTGCAGCTGCCAACTTATGCCATAGCTACAGCAATGCAGGATCCAAGCTGCACCTGCAACCTTCACCACAGATCGTGGCAACACCAGATCCTTAACTGATGGAGTGAGGCCAGGGACCAAACCCACAAGCTCATGGTTCCTAGACAGATTTGATATCACTGCACCACAACAGGAACTCCTTACATTAATTATATTTTTAATCATCAGAAAACCAAACAGGGTAGTTACTATTAGAGAGTGCAGTCATCTCCCATTTAACCTTCATGAATTCTACTATATATGTGTGTGGGAAGAAAGGAGGGAGGAAGGGAGAGAGAGAGATTAAAGTTACCAAGGAAAGCATGTACGCTATTTCAGGAAAGAGAAGAAGTGGGCATTTGTTCCCTGGTGCTGAGCTGTGCCTGGTCCCTGTCTGGTTCCTGTCTTTACCACCAGGATAACAGAAGCATGTTCTAGGGTAATTTTTGGTCATACTTGATTTTTCCCCTCTACCCACTAGATGTTAGAACTAACCCCTTTGAAAATGAAGCTTCAAAGGAGCTAAATGTACCCTATAGCAAAGATACATGTCTGCCCAAGAGGACTCAGCTACTATTGGGACCAGATTTTTTGTCCAAACACATCTCTTGAATTCGACATGTAGCCATGTTTTATTCCCATGACCCAGGTCCACTTTCCTGCATCATTTATTATCTGTTATAAAGATCATCTCCTTCAAATAACAGAGATGAGTAGGTGATAGCAAAAAAGGTACTGAAGTATTTCACCGGAAATCTTTTAAACTACAACAGATTTTGGATTAATTTGGATGCATTGGATGCTCTGTCTGGAGATAGAAGAAAAGAAAAATTGAAGGTTATTCTAAACCCCAGATTCAGTAACCATCTCATTGTTTCTCAAATTTCTTTGGTCACAGAAATCACTTGCGAAGAAACCAAAGAAAACAAAAGCCCATCCAAGAAAAGAAAACAAAAGAAGGAAGCTGGTGTGTAGTAAGAGATAAATAAATATTTGTAGAATAAGTGATAGAGGTAAAGAATCACAGACTGAAAAACAAAAAGTAGGATCTGATATTTAATATCACCTTTTAGAAAATCATGTTTCTTCCTTACATTGACACAGGCACACACACACACACACACAAACACACATTTACAAATATATAAGTGTGTATCACTGTAGGTAAAATACTTTTCCAGCATCAAGGAACACTGGAAATGGTCTTCAATGGCCTTTGCTTTGGGGGCTGTGGGGTAAGAGCTTCGCAAGGGGACCCGCCATGGGGCCGTCAGTTGCATGCGAATCACCAAGGAAGTATTCCTGGGTGCCGGCCGGACAGAAGGGAGACCAACCCAGGGGGGGTTCCTCCGCTTGTGTGTGCTTGCACAGGTCTAGACGAGGAGAGCCCACACTGAGGACATGTGGCTGAGAGCAGGCAACGTGTTGCTAGTGGGCATTTCGGGAGGAGAGGCTCCTGGTGGCATTGAGCGTGGCATAACTCAGGAACCTCTGGATTTCGTGGATGCAACGATGTGCTGGAATTCACACGTCCACGGGCCATCACAAACTTTTCCCTTGGGGTGGTGTGACCCCGCGGCCCTTTCTACCATTCTTGTCCACCAACACTAGGGCCTGAACACACATCGGCCCGGGGTCCTTTTTGTGCAGGCAGGCCCTCCTGGACTCACGGTGGCCCAGCCACAGCACGAGGGAGCATACTCAGGGTTTCTCGAGCTGGGGAGCCGTTTTGCGTGGAGTACCATCAGGGCTTCCTTCGGAACGGGTGCGGTGGTGTCGGCAGCGCCGAGAAGCTTTCCTTCTCTAGCCCCCAGAAGCACAGTCAGTGTTTGGGGGTGGTTTGCATGGTTATATTTGTCTTTGGGATCCTGCCACTCATATGCTTAGGCTTTCAGCTGATAGGCCCTGGACGTAGGGGAGAGAGGCTGATGGGATTGGCCGAGAGGCCACACTGCCAGAGACATCGTGCATAAACCCATCAGTACACTCGATAGCAGCGTTAGGCCAAAGCCGAGTTTCTCCCAAGACGCTGATGTCCCTTCACACTAGGGTCTTCCATCCATTTCCTTTGCCACCATGGCCATGGGAAGTGGGTGGAATTGGGCCCCAGGAGATGGAGTTCACATCCCCTCTCGTAGGCATCCTTGGTGTCCCCACGTTCCCCAATCCGCTGGTCTTCTGCTGGTAGAGATGTCTTGGCCCCAGCTTTGAGCAGAGACAGCCCTTGCCTCGGGGACCTTCTCCATGGTTGAAGCAGCCCAGCAAGGCCCCGAGGGCACCAGGGATCTGCATCGAGGCTGACACATCCCTGAGCTCTCCCCCATAGGTCCTTGGGCATCCGGGTGGTCCTTGACCTGGGTTGCCCTGTCAGGGTGCACCATCTGCGGCAGGCCACTGGGAACCTCTGCCACGTTGCAAGGCTTTTCTCCAAATGCACACATCACCGGGTGTACGGGGTCTGGATGTCGATGTAGCCTCCTGAAAAGTCAGTCGTGGTGTGTGAAGAGAGCCATGCTTCAACCCCTTGGTTTGCCTCTCTGCCTTCCTTGCCACTTTCTGTCTTCCATTCGCCTTAACACCTTTCTCCATCCGTACCTTCCTCACAAGACATCCCTCCTCCACACGGCGAGCCTTGCTGCTCACCTCCTGCATCTCCTCTACAGCAGTAGAGCTTTCTCACTCTCCAGCTCTGATCGTCAATGTCCTCTACCTCCTCATCAATTGATCATTCTCTCTCCAGGGTTTCTCTTTGGGACCATAGTCAAGAAAATCGGGAAGGTTTTTGCGACTTCTGGAGACTCAGCCCGAATCCTGGACCGTGGTTTCATCCGGGGTGGGAAATGCGATTTGGGGTCCTCCCTCAGGAAATGCGCAGGGTCTTTTGCGATTTTTTTAACCGGGTGTCCTCCTAGACCCAGAGTCCTATTCCCATCGGAAACACTAGCACGTGTATTTACAATGGGGAAAAGCCTTTCGGCACCCGTTGTCCAGTGGAGCAGGAGAGCCTGAGGAATGGTGGTGGCCCACAACATGAAGCTGTCTTTGAACGGGCCAAAGCAAAGCAGCCTAAACCAAAGCCACCCAAAGCCACCCAAGCCCAAAGAAGGGTGAAAGAACCTTGAGGAAACCACATCCCTGGAAGGAAGGTAAAGCAGAGCAGACGAAGGTGTGGAATGCAGACAGGTGTGCACCAATTAGGGCCCCATATGCAAAACGGGGAAAACAACAGGTTGGCATGTGGAAATGCATGAATCCCACAGAGCCGGGCAGAGAAGGTCTGGAATGCGGCAAGGTGTGAACCAGAGGGTCAGTCTTACGTGGCTTGCCGTGAAGACCATCTGGCCTGCACTGCAAAGGCCTGGGAGACTCGGAGCTGGGCGGCCATTTTAAAGGGCCTGAGGTTGTCCTCCTTCGTCCCAGGTCCTCAAACTTGAGGGGAATTCTAAATGACTGTGAGACCTCCGCCCTTGCGTGAAGTGCGGTCCATGGGGCCCTTGGCCTAGAGGACCCCTTGGGGGCCCGGGACGGCCCAGCCGTCCAGGTGTTGGACACCCCTGTGGGCAGGCTCTACACGTACTTGAGGAGTGCCCTTGAGTTTTGGGGGGTGGGGAATTTCCAGCAGCTCCGCTGATTTCCATAAACCAGGGCATGGCCACCTCAGCCTCTACAAGACCCCTGTCTCCAGAGAGAGCACAGTGGGCCAGCATTCTTCGGACCAGCCGGTCGCTTCTTCTCGCTGCTCGGACCTCGCAGCATGGATTCCTCCAGCACGTCCTGCACATCCAGCGGTAGGTTGACCTCTGCCTCTGGGCTGGGGGTTGCAACTCCCAGAGGCCGGGAGCCCTTCATGCCTGTGCATCCTGCCTCAATACAGCCATGCTGTTCATTAGGGCATGTTCAGACATTGGGCTGGCCTTTTGCCAGCGCTCATTGGGCCTCAACGAAGCAGCCTCGCCTCAGAATGACACCCCTTCTCCATACCCATGGGAGTTTCGCTCTGGGGTGGAAGTTGAGGTGGTCTCTTCCAAGAGAGGTGCCCACGCCGATCACGCATCCCCGGGCGAACCGTCCTAAGCGCATTTCTCAGGGCCCATACTCTCCTTTGTCGCTGGCCAACCTTTCCATCCAACCGAATGGATCTTCATGACTGCAGTGGGCACCTTTGGGGATTTAGAGTGCGAGTAGCCTTTGAATTGTGATCTCTTGGCCTGGCTTCCCAACCAGTGGGATGGATATACACCCCGGCGGGTTTATTCCCCTCTTTCTTTCTCTTTTGTTCCCGGGGAGGGTTTCCTTTGGATGCTTGGTGATGTTGGGAGCATTTTGACCCCAGGTCATCTAGAGTGGACAGCACGTTCCTGGGAGCTCTTCTCCAAAGGTCAAGCCTTTGTGCATGACTGAACTCTGTGCACGTCTGGCCTTTGTATCACCCAGGGGCGTCAAGGAATCTTGATCCCAGGCCGGAGGGAACCATGTGGAGCTTATGTCTCTCTTTCAAGGGTTTCCAGCTCCCGTGGAGTTTCCCCACACATAATGCCTACTCCATTTCTCGCGCTCAGCCTGTCAGTCTCTCTCTCTCTGTCTCTCTCTCAGTCTCCCTCTCTCTCAGTCTCTCTCTCTCTCTCCATTTGTCTGCTGGGACCCTGTGGGTCTCACTTTCTATGACTCCTTGGTTCCCTCCCAACTCAGCCTTAGGGGATCCATTTCTTCTCCGCTTTGGCCCCTTACGGCTACATGAATGGCACCCTTGACGTGGTACACGATGGCCTCGACAGTGTAATAGGCAGACTTGTTGTTGGTGTTGAAGTGGTCATCAGTGCATGTGCTGAGGTGCGTCCTGATGGACCCTTGCCCGGTTGAGTTGGATTTTCTAGTCGATCTGCTGGATGTCTCTTTGTCCTGATGTATCATAAATATCCGCGACGTTGGAAGCTCGCCTGAAGAGAAGTTGGCTTTGCGTGTATGCGGAAGCAAATGCCTGGGAGACACAGCATCGAGGAGCAGAGGAAGTGGTCTTCGACGGCCTTTGCTTTGGGGGCTGTGGGGTAAGCGCTTCGCAAGGGGACCCGCCATGGGGCCGTCAGTTGCATGCGAATCACCAAGGAAGTATTCCTGGGTGCCGGCCGGACAGAAGGGAGACCAACCCAGGGGGGATTCCCCTGCTTCTGTGTGCTTGCACAGGTCTAGACGAGGAGAGCCCACACTGAGGCCATGTGGCTGAGAGCAGGCAACGTGTTGCTAGTGGGCATTTCGGGAGGAGAGGCTCCTGGTGGCATTGAGCGTGGCATAACTCAGGAACCTCTGGATTTCGTGGATGCAACGATGTGCTGGAATCCACACGTCCGCAGGCCATCACAGACTTTTCCCTTGGGGTGATGTGTCCCCGCGGCCCTTTCTACCATTCTTGTCCACCAACACTAGGGCCTGAACACACATCGGCCCGGGGTCCTTTTTGTGCAGGCAGGCCCTCCTGGACTCACGGTGGCCCAGCCACAGCACGAGGGAGCATACTCAGGGTTTCTCGAGCTGGGGAGCCGTTTTGCGTGGAGTACCATCAGGGCTTCCTTCGGAACGGGTGCGGTGGTGTCGGCAGCGCCGAGAAGCTTTCCTTCTCTAGCCCCTAGAAGCACAGTCAGTGTTTGGGGGTGGTTTGCATGGTTATATTTGTCTTTGGGATCCTGCCACTCATATGCCGAGGCTTTGAGCTGATAGGCCCTGGACGTCGGAGAGAGAGGCTGATGGGATTGGCCGAAAGGCCACACTGCCAGAGACATCGTGCATAAACCCATCAGTACACTCGATAGCAGCGTTAGGCCGAAGGCGAGTTTCTCCCAAGACGCTGATGTCCCTTCACACTAGGGTCTTCCATCCATTTCCTTTGCCACCATGGCCATGGGAAGTGGGTGGAATTGGGCCCCAGGAAATGGAGTTCACATCCCCTCTCGTAGGCATCCTTGGTGTCCCCATGTTCCCCAATCCGCTGGTCTTCTGCTGGTAGAGATGTCTTGGCCCCAGCTTTGAGCAGAGACAGCCCTTGCCTCGGGGACCTTCTCCATGGTTGAAGCAGCCCAGCAAGGCCCCGAGGGCACCAGGGATCTGCATCGCGGCTGACACATCCCTGAGCTCTCCCCCATAGGTCCTTGGGAATCCGGGTGGTCCTTGACCTGGGTTGCCCTGTCAGGGTGCAGCATCTGCGGCAGGCCACTGGGAACCTCTGCCACCTTGCAAGGCTTTTCTCCAAATGCACACATCACCGGGTGTACGGGGTCTGGATGTCGATGTAGCCTCCTGAAAAGTCAGTCGTGGTGTGTGAAGAGAGCCATGCTTCAACCCCTTGGTTTGCCTCTCTGCCTTCCTTGCCACTTTCTGTCTTCCATTCGCCTTAACACCTTTCTCCATCCGTACCTTCCTCACAAGACATCCCTCCTCCACACGGCGAGCCTTGCTGCTCACCTCCTGCATCTCCTCTACAGCAGTAGAGCTTTCTCACTCTCCAGCTCTGATCGTCAATGTCCTCTACCTCCTCATCAATTGATCATTCTC
This sequence comes from Phacochoerus africanus, assembly GCF_016906955.1. Lineage (NCBI taxonomy): Eukaryota > Metazoa > Chordata > Mammalia > Artiodactyla > Suidae > Phacochoerus > Phacochoerus africanus. The sequence continues at coordinate 95,976 of NW_025927347.1, forward strand.
TCTCCAGGGTTTCTCTTTGGGACCATAGTCAAGAAAATCGGGAAGGTTTTTGCGACTTCTGGAGACTCAGCCCGAATCCTGGACCGTGGTTTCATCCGGGGTGGGAAATGCGATTTGGGGTCCTCCCTCAGGAAATGCGCAGGGTCTTTTGCGATTTTTTTAACCGGGTGTCCTCCTAGACCCAGAGTCCTATTCCCATCGGAAACACTAGCACGTGTATTTACAATGGGGAAAAGCCTTTCGGCACCCGTTGTCCAGTGGAGCAGGAGAGCCTGAGGAATGGTGGTGGCCCCCAACATGAAGCTGTCTTTGAACGGGCCAAAGCAAAGCAGCCTAAACCAAAGCCACCCAAAGCCACCCAAGCCCAACGAAGGGTGAAAGAACCTTGAGGAAACCACATCCCTGGAAGGAAGGTAAAGCAGAGCAGACGAAGGTGTGGAATGCAGACAGGTGTGCACCAATTAGGGCCCCATATGCAAAACGGGGAAAACAACAGGTTGGCATGTGGAAATGCATGAATCCCACAGAGCCGGGCAGAGAAGGTCTGGAATGCGGCAAGGTGTGAACCAGAGGGTCAGTCTTACGTGGCTTGCCGTGAAGACCATCTGGCCTGCACTGCAAAGGCCTGGGAGACTCGGAGCTGGGCGGCCATTTTAAAGGGCCTGAGGTTGTCCTCCTTCGTCCCAGGTCCTCAAACTTGAGGGGAATTCTAAATGACTGTGAGACCTCCGCCCTTGCGTGAAGTGCGGTCCATGGGGCCCTTGGCCTAGAGGACCCCTTGGGGGCCAGGGACGGCCCAGCCGTCCAGGTGTTGGACACCCCTGTGGGCAGGCTCTACACGTACTTGAGGAGTGCCCTTGAGTTTTGGGGGGTGGGGAATTTCCAGCAGCTCCGCTGATTTCCATAAACCAGGGCTTGGCCACCTCAGCCTCTACAAGACCCCTGTCTCCAGAGAGAGCACAGTGGGCCAGCATTCTTCGGACCAGCCGGTCGCTTCTTCTCGCTGCTCGGACCTCGCAGCATGGATTCCTCCAGCACGTCCTGCACATCCAGCGGTAGGTTGACCTCTGCCTCTGGGCTGGGGGTTGCAACTCCCAGAGGCCGGGAGCCCTTCATGCCTGTGCATCCTGCCTCAATACAGCCATGCTGTTCATTAGGGCATGTTCAGACATTGGGCTGGCCTTTTGCCAGCGCTCATTGGGCCTCAACGAAGCAGCCTCGCCTCAGAATGACACCCCTTCTCCATACCCATGGGAGTTTCGCTCTGGGGTGGAAGTTGAGGTGGTCTCTTCCAAGAGAGGTGCCCACGCCGATCACGCATCCCCGGGCGAACCGTCCTAAGCGCATTTCTCAGGGCCCATACTCTCCTTTGTCGCTGGCCAACCTTTCCATCCAACCGAATGGATCTTCATGACTGCAGTGGGCACCTTTGGGGATTTAGAGTGCGAGTAGCCTTTGAATTGTGATCTCTTGGCCTGGCTTCCCAACCAGTGGGATGGATATACACCCCGGCGGGTTTATTCCCCTCTTTCTTTCTCTTTTGTTCCCGGGGAGGGTTTCCTTTGGATGCTTGGTGATGTTGGGAGCATTTTGACCCCAGGTCATCTAGAGTGGACAGCACGTTCCTGGGAGCTCTTCTCCAAAGGTCAAGCCTTTTTGCATGACTGAACTCTGTGCACGTCTGGCCTTTGTATCACCCAGGGGCGTCAAGGAATCTTGATCCCAGGCCGGAGGGAACCATGTGGAGCTTATGTCTCTCTTTCAAGGGTTTCCAGCTCCCGTGGAGTTTCCCCACACATAATGCCTACTCCATTTCTCGCGCTCAGCCTGTCAGTCTCTCTCTCTGTCTCTCTCTCAGTCTCCCTCTCTCTCAGTCTCTCTCTCTCTCTCCATTTGTCTGCTGGGACCCTGTGGGTCTCACTTTCTATGACTCCTTGGTTCCCTCCCAACTCAGCCTTAGGGGATCCATTTCTTCTCCGCTTTGGCCCCTTACGGCTACATGAATGGCACCCTTGACGTGGTACACGATGGCCTCGACAGTGTAATAGGCAGACTTGTTGTTGGTGTTGAAGTGGTCATCAGTGCATGTGCTGAGGTGCGTCCTGATGGACCCTTGCCCGGTTGAGTTGGATTTTCTAGTCGATCTGCTGGATGTCTCTTTGTCCTGATGTATCATAAATATCCGCGACGTTGGAAGCTCGCCTGAAGAGAAGTTGGCTTTGCGTGTATGCGGAAGCAAATGCCTGGGAGACACAGCATCGAGGAGCAGAGGAAGTGGTCTTCGACGGCCTTTGCTTTGGGGGCTGTGGGGTAAGCGCTTCGCATGGGGACCCGCCATGGGGCCGTCAGTTGCATGCGAATCACCAAGGAAGTATTCCTGGGTGCCGGCCGGACAGAAGGGAGACCAACCCAGGGGGGATTCCCCTGCTTCTGTGTGCTTGCACAGGTCTAGACGAGGAGAGCCCACACTGAGGCCATGTGGCTGAGAGCAGGCCACGTGTTGCTAGTGGGCATTTCGGGAGGAGAGGCTCCTGGTGGCATTGAGCGTGGCATAACTCAGGAACCTCTGGATTTCGTGGATGCAACGATGTGCTGGAATCCACACGTCCGCAGGCCATCACAGACTTTTCCCTTGGGGTGATGTGTCCCCGCGGCCCTTTCTACCATTCTTGTCCACCAACACTAGGGCCTGAACACACATCGGCCCGGGGTCCTTTTTGTGCAGGCAGGCCCTCCTGGACTCACGGTGGCCCAGCCACAGCACGAGGGAGCATACTCAGGGTTTCTCGAGCTGGGGAGCCGTTTTGCGTGGAGTACCATCAGGGCTTCCTTCGGAACGGGTGCGGTGGTGTCGGCAGCGCCGAGAAGCTTTCCTTCTCTAGCCCCTAGAAGCACAGTCAGTGTTTGGGGGTGGTTTGCATGGTTATATTTGTCTTTGGGATCCTGCCACTCATATGCTTAGGCTTTCAGCTGATAGGCCCTGGACGTAGGGGAGAGAGGCTGATGGGATTGGCCGAGAGGCCACACTGCCAGAGACATCGTGCATAAACCCATCAGTACACTCGATAGCAGCGTTAGGCCAAAGCCGAGTTTCTCCGAAGACGCTGATGTCCCTTCACACTAGGGTCTTCCATCCATTTCCTTTGCCAACATGGCCATGGGAAGTGGGTGGAATTGGGCCCCAGGAAATGGAGTTCACATCCCCTCTCGTAGGCATCCTTGGTGTCCCCATGTTCCCCAATCCGCTGGTCTTCTGCTGGTAGAGATGTCTTGGCCCCAGCTTTGAGCAGAGACAGCCCTTGCCTCGGGGACCTTCTCCATGGTTGAAGCAGCCCAGCAAGGCCCCGAGGGCACCAGGGATCTGCATCGAGGCTGACACATCCCTGAGCTCTCCCCCATAGGTCCTTGGGAATCCGGGTGGTCCTTGACCTGGGTTGCCCTGTCAGGGTGCAGCATCTGCGGCAGGCCACTGGGAACCTCTGCCACCTTGCAAGGCTTTTCTCCAAATGCACACATCACCGGGTGTACGGGGTCTGGATGTCGATGTAGCCTCCTGAAAAGTCAGTCGTGGTGTGTGAAGAGAGCCATGCTTCAACCCCTTGGTTTGCCTCTCTGCCTTCCTTGCCACTTTCTGTCTTCCATTCGCCTTAACACCTTTCTCCATCCGTACCTTCCTCACAAGACATCCCTCCTCCACACGGCGAGCCTTGCTGCTCACCTCCTGCATCTCCTCTACAGCAGTAGAGCTTTCTCACTCTCCAGCTCTGATCGTCAATGTCCTCTACCTCCTCATCAATTGATCATTCTCTCTCCAGGGTTTCTCTTTGGGATGATAGTCAAGAAATCGGGAAGGGTTTTGCGACTTCTGGAGACTCAGCCCGAATCCTGGACCGTGGTTTCATCCGGGGTGGGAAATGCGATTTGGGGTCCTCCCTCAGGAAATGCGCAGGGTCTTTTGCGATTTTTTTTAACCGGGTGTCCTCCTAGACCCAGAGTCCTATTCCCATCGGAAACACTAGCACGTGTATTTACAATGGGGAAAAGCCTTTCGGCACCCGTTGTCCAGTGGAGCAGGAGAGCCTGAGGAATGGTGGTGGCCCCCAACATGAAGCTGTCTTTGAACGGGCCAAAGCAAAGCAGCCTAAACCAAAGCCACCCAAGCCACCCAAGCCCAACGAAGGGTGAAAGAACCTTGAGGAAACCACATCCCTGGAAGGAAGGTAAAGCAGAGCAGACGAAGGTGTGGAATGCAGACAGGTGTGCACCAATTAGGGCCCCATATGCAAAACGGGGAAAACAACAGGTTGGGCATGTGGAAATGCATGAACCCACAGAGCCGGGCGAGAAGGTCTGGAATGCGGGCAAGGTGTGAACCAGAGGGTCAGTCTTACGTGGCTTGCCGTGAAGACCATCTGGCCTGCACTGCAAAGGCCTGGGAGACTCGGAGCTGGGCGGCCATTTTAAAGGGCCTGAGGTTGTCCTCCTTCGTCCCAGGTCCTCAAACTTGAGGGGAATTCTAAATGACTGTGAGACCTCCGCCCTTGCGTGAAGTGCGGTCCATGGGGCCCTTGGCCTAGAGGACCCCTTGGGGGCCAGGGACGGCCCAGCCGTCCAGGTGATGGACACCCCTGTGGGCAGGCTCTACACGTACTTGAGGAGTGCCCTTGAGTTTTTGGGGGGTGGGGAATTTCCAGCAGCTCCGCTGATTTCCATAAAGCCAGGGCTGGCCACCTCAGCCTCTACAAGACCCCTGTCTCCAGAGAGAGCACAGTGGGCCAGCATTCTCGGACCAGCCGGTCGCTTCTTCTCGCTGCTCGGACCTCGCAGCATGGATTCCTCCAGCACGTCCTGCACATCCAGCGGTAGGTTGACCTCTGCCTCTGGGCTGGGGGTTGCAACTCCCAGAGGCCGGGAGCCCTTCATGCCTGTGCATCCTGCCTCAATACAGCCATGCTGTTCATTAGGGCATGTTCAGACATTGGGCTGGCCTTTGCCAGCGCTCATTGGGCCCTCAACGAAGCAGCCTCGCCTCAGAATGACACCCCTTCTCCATACCCATGGGAGTTTCGCTCTGGGTGGAAGTTGAGGTGGTCTCTTCCAAGAGAGGTGCCCACGCCGATCACGCATCCCCGGGCGAACCGTCCTAAGCGCATTTCTCAGGGCCCATACTCTCCTTTGTCGCTGGCCAACCTTTCCATCCAACCGAATGGATCTTCATGACTGCAGTGGGCACCTTTGGGGATTAGAGTGCGAGTAGCCTTTGAATTGTGATCTCTTGGCCTGGCTTCCCAACCAGTGGGATGGATATACACCCCGGCGGGTTATTCCCCTCTTTCTTCTCTTTTGTTCCCGGGGAGGGTTTCCTTTGGATGCTTGGTGATGTTGGGAGCATTTTGGACCCCAGGTCATCTAGAGTGGACAGCACGTTCCTGGGAGCTCTTCTCCAAAGGTCAAGCCTTTTTGCATGACTGAACTCTGTGCACGTCTGGCCTTTGTATCACCCAGGGGCGTCAAGGAATCTTGATCCCAGGCCGGAGGGAACCATGTGGAGCTTATGTCTCTCTTTCAAGGGTTTCCAGCTCCCGTGGAGTTTCCCCACACATAATGCCTACTCCATTTCTCGCGCTCAGCCTGTCAGTCTCTCTCTCTGTCTCTCTCTCAGTTCTCCTCTCTCTCAGTTCTCTCTCTCTCTCTCCATTTGTCTGCTGGACACTGTGGGTCTCACTTTCTATGACTCCTTGGTTCCCTCCCAACTCAGCCTTAGGGGATCCATTTCTTCTCCGCTTTGGCCCCTTACGGCTACATGAATGGCACCCTTGACGTGGTACACGATGGCCTCGACAGTGTAATAGGCAGACTTTGTTGTTGGTGTTGAAGTGGTCATCAGTGCATGTGCTGAGGTGCGTCCTGATGGACCTTGGCCCGGTTGAGTTGGATTTTTCTAGTCGATCTGCTGGATGTCTCTTTGTCCTGGATGTATCATAATATCCGCGACGTTGGAAGCTCGCCTGAAGAGAAGTTGGCTTTTGCGTGTATGCGGAAGCAAATGCCTGGGAGACACAGCATCGAGAGCAGAGGGAGTGGTCTTCGACGGCCTTTGCTTTGGGGGCTGTGGGGTAAGCGCTTCGCATGGGGACCCGCCATGGGGCCGTCAGTTGCATGCGAATCACCAAGGAAGTATTCCTGGGTGCCGGCCGGACAGAAGGGAGACCAACCCAGGGGGATTCCCCTGCTTCTGTGTGCTTGCACAAGGTCTAGACGAGGAGAGCCACACTGAGGCCATGTGCTGAGAGCAGCCACGTGTTGCTAGTGGGCATTTCGGGAGGAGAGGCTCCTGGTGGCATTGAGCGTGGCATAACTCAGGAACCTCTGGATTTCGTGGATGCAACGATGTGCTGGAATCCACACGTCCGCAGGCCATCAAAGACTTCTTCCCTTGGGGGGTGATGTGTCCCCGCGGCCCTTTTCTACATTCTTGTCCACCAAACACTAGGGCCTGAACACACATCGGCCCGGGGTCCTTTTTGTGCAGGCAGGCCCTCCTGGACTCACGGTGGCCCAGCCACAGCACGAGGAGCATACTCAGGGTTTCTCGAGCTGGGGAGCCGTTTTGCGTGGAGTACCATCAGGGCTTCCTTCGGAACGGGTGCGGTGGTGTCGGCAGCGCCGAGAAGCTTTCCTTCTTAGCCCCTAGAAGCACAGTCGAGTGTTTGGGGGTGGTTTGCATGGTTTATATTGTCTTTGGGATCCTGCACTCATATGCTTAGGCTTTCAGCTGATAGGCCCTGGCCGTAGGGGAGAGAGGCTGATGGGATTGGCCGAAGAGGCCCACACTGCCAGAGACATCGTGCATAAACCCATCAGTACACTCGATAGGCAGCGTTAGGCCAAAGCCGAGTTTCCTCCGAAGACGCTGATGTCCCCTTCACACTAGGGTCTTCCATCCATTCCTTTGCAACAGGGCCATGGGAAGTGTGGGTGATTGGGCCCAGGAAATGGAGTTCACATCCCCTCTCGTAGGCATCCTTGGTGTCCCCATGTTCCCAATCCGCTGGTCTTCTGCTGGTTAGAGATGTCTTGGCCCCAGCTTTTGAGCAGAGACAGCCCTTGCCTCGGGGACCTTCTCCATGGTTGAAGCAGCCAGCAAGGCCCCGCAGGGCACCAGGGATCTGCATCGAGGCTGACACATCCCTGAGCTCTACCCCCATAGGTCCTTTGGGATTCCGGGGGTGGTCCCTTGACCTGGGTTGCCCTGTCAGGGTGCACTCATCTGCGGCAGGCCACTGGGAACATCTGCCACCCTTGCAAGGCTTTCTCCAAATGCACACATCACCGGGTGTACGGGGTCTGGATGTCGATGTAAGCCTCCTGAAAAGTCAGTCGTGGGTGTGTGAAGAGAGCCATGCTTCAACCCCTTGGTTTGCCTCTCTGCCTTCCTTGCCACTTTCTGTCTTCCATTCGCCTTAACACCTTTCTCCATACCTTCCTCACAAGACATCCCTCCTCCACACGGCGAGCCTTGCTGCTCACCTCCTGCATCTCCTATACAGCAGTAGAGCTTTCTCACTCTCCAGCTCTGATCGTCAATGTCCTCTACCTCCTCATCAATTGATCATTCTCTCCAGGGTTCTCTTTGGGACCATAGTCAAGAAAATCGGGAAGGTTTTTGCGACTTCTGGAGACTCAGCCCGAATCCTGGACCGTGGTTTCATCCGGGGTGGGAAATGCGATTTGGGGTCCTCCCTCAGGAAATGCGCAGGGTCTTTTGCGATTTTTTTTAACCGGGTGTCCTCCTAGACCCAGAGTCCTATTCCCATCGGAAACACTAGCACGTGTATTTACAATGGGGAAAAGCCTTTCGGCACCCGTTGTCCAGTGGAGCAGGAGAGCCTGAGGAATGGTGGTGGCCCCCCCAAATGAAGCTGTCTTTGAACGGGCCCAAAGCAAAGCAGCCTAACCAAGCCACCCAAAGGCCACCCAAAGCCCAACGAAGGGTGAAAGAACCTTGAGGAAACCCACATCCCTGGAAGGAAGGTAAAGCAGAGCGACGAAGGTGTGGAATGCAGACAGGTGTGCACAATTAGGGCCCCATATGCAAAACGGGGAAAACAACAGGTTGGCATGTGGAAATGCATGAATCCCACAGAGCCGGGCCAGAGAAGGTCGGAATGCGGCAAGGTGTGAACCAGAGGGTCAGTCTTACGTGCTTGCCGTGAAGACCATCTGGCCTGCACTGCAAAGGCCTGGGAGACTCGGGAGCTGGGCGGCCATTTAAAGGGCCTGAGGTTGTCCTCCTTCGTCCCAGGTCCTCAAACTTGAGGGGAATTCTAATGAGCTGTGAGACCTCCGCCCTTGCGTGAAGTGCGGTCCATGGGGCCCTTGGCCTAGAGGACCCCTTGGGGGCCCGGGACGGCCCAGCCGTCCAGGTGTTTGGACACCCTGTGGGCAGGCTCTACACTACTTGAGGAGTGCCCTTGAGTTTTGGGGGGTGGGGAATTTCCAGGCAGCTCCGCTGATTTCCATAAGTCCAGGGCCGTGGCCACCTCAGCCTTCTACAAGACCCCTGTCTCCAGAGAGAGCCCAGTGGGCCAGCATTCTTCCGGACCAGCCTCCAGCCAGTCGCTTCTTCTCGCTGCTCGGACCTCGCAGCATGGATTCCTCCAGCACGTCCTGCACATCCAGCGGTAGGTTGACCTCGTGCCTCTGGGCTGGGGGTTGCAACTCCAGAGGCCGGGAGCCCTTCATGCCTGTGCATCCTGCCTCGATACAGCCATGCCTGTTCATTAGGGCATGCTCAGACATTGGGCTGGCCTTTTGCCAGCGCTCATTGGGCCTCAACGAAGCAGACTCGCCTCAGAATGACACACCTTCTCCATACCCAGTGGGAGTTTCGCTCTGGGGTGGAAGTTGAGGTGGTCTCTTCCAAGAGAGGTGCCCACGCCGATCACGCACCCCGGGCGAACCGTCCTAAGCGCATTTCTCAGGGCCCATACTCTCCTTTGTCGCTGGCCAACCTTTCCATCCAACCGAATGGATCTTCATGACGCAGTGGGCACCTTTGGGGATTTAGAGGCGAGTAGCCTTTGAATTGTGATCTCTTGGCTGGCTTCCCAACCAGGATGGATATACACCCCGGCGGGTTTATTCCCCTCTTTCTTTCTCTTTTGTTCCCGGGGAGGGTTTCCTTTGGATGCTTGGTGATGTTGGGAGCATTTTGACCCCGGTCATCTAGAGTGGACAGCACGTTCCTGGAGCTTCTCCAAAGGTCAAGCCTTTTTGCATGACTGAACTCGTGCACGTCTGGCCTTTGTATCACCCAGGGGCGTCAAGGAATCTTGATCCCAGGCCGGAGGAACCATGTGGAGCTTATGTCTCTCTTTCAAGGGTTTCCAGCTCCCGTGGAGTTCCCCACACATAATGCCTACTCCATTTCTCGCGCTCAGCCTGTCAGTCTCTCTCTCTGTCTCTCTCAGTCTCCTCTCTCTCAGTCTCTCTCTCTCTCTCCATTTGTCTGCTGGGACCCTGTGGGTCTCACTTCTCTGACTCCTTGGTTCCCTCCCAACTCAGCCTTAGGGATCCATTCTTCTCGCTTTGGCCCCTTACGGCTACATGAATGGCACCCTTGACGTGGTACGATGGCCTCGACAGTGTAATGGCAGACTTGTTGTTGGTGTTGAGTGGTCATCAGTGCAGTGCTGAGGTGCGTCCTGATGGACCCTTGCCCGGTTGAGTTGGATTTTCTAGTCGATCGCTGGATGTCTCTTGTCCTGATGTATCATAAATATCCGGACGTTGGAAGCTCGCCTGAAGAAGTTGGCTTTGCGTGTATGCGGAAGCAAATGCCTGGGAGCACAGCATCGAGGAGCAGAGGAAGTGGTCTTCGACGGCCTTTTGCTTGGGGGCTGTGGGGTAAGCGCTTCGCATGGGGACCCGCCATGGGGCCGTCAGTTGCATGCGAATCACCAAGGAAGTATTCCTGGGTGCCGGCCGGACAGAAGGGAGACCAACCCAGGGGGGATTCCTCTGCTTCTGTGTGCTTGGACAGGTCTAGACGAGGAGAGCCCACACTGAGGCCATGTGGCTGAGAGCAGGCAACGTGTTGCTAGTGGGCATTTCGGGAGGAGAGGCTCCTGGTGGCATTGAGCGTGGCATAACTCAGGAACCTCTGGATTTCGTGGATGCAACGATGTGCTGGAATCCACACGTCCGCAGGCCATCACAACTTTTCCCTTGGGTGTGTGCCCGCGGCCCTTTCTACCATTCTTGTCCACCAACACTAGGGCCTGAACACACATCGGCCCGGGGTCCTTTTTGTGCAGGCAGGCCCTCCTGGACTCACGGTGGCCCAGCCACAGCACGAGGGAGCATACTCAGGGTTTCTCGAGCTGGGGAGCCGTTTTGCGTGGAGTACCATCAGGGCTTCCTTCGGAACGGGTGCGGTGGTGTCGGCAGCGCCGAGAAGCTTTCCTTCTCTAGCCCCCAGAAGCACAGTCAGTGTTTGGGGTGGTTTGCATGGTTATATTTGTCTTTGGGATCCTGCCACTCATATGCCGAGGCTTTGAGCTGATAGGCCCTGGACGTACGGAGAGAGAGGCTGATGGGATTGGCCGAAAGGCCACACTGCCAGAGACATCGTGCATAAACCCATCAGTACACTCGATAGCAGCGTTAGGCCGAAGGCGGGTTTCTCCCTAGACGCTGATGTCCCTTCACACTAGGGTCTTCCATCCATTTCCTTTGCCACCATGGCCATGGGAAGTGGGTGGAATTGGGCCCCAGGAGATGGAGTTCACATCCCTTCTCGTAGGCATCCTTGGTGTCCCCACGTTCCCCAATCCGCTGGTCTTCGCTGGTAGAGATGTCTTGGCCCCAGCTTTGAGCAGAGACAGCCCTTGCCTCGGGGACCTTCTCCATGGTTGAAGCAGCCCAGCAAGGCCCCGAGGGCACCAGGGATCTGCATCGCGGCTGACACATCCCTGAGCTCTCCCCCATAGGTCCTTGGGAATCCGGGTGGTCCTTGACCTGGGTTGCCCTGTCAGGGTGCACCATCTGCGGCAGGCCACTGGGAACCTCTGCCACGTTGCAAGGCTTTTCTCCAAATGCACACATCACCGGGTGTACGGGGTCTGGATGTCGATGTAGCCTCCTGAAAAGTCAGTCGTGGTGTGTGAAGAGAGCCATGCTTCAACCCCTTGGTTTGCCTCTCTGCCTTCCTTGCCACTTTCTGTCTTCCATTCGCCTTAACACCTTTCTCCATCCGTACCTTCCTCACAAGACATCCCTCCTCCACACGGCGAGCCTTGCTGCTCACCTCCTGCATCTCCTCTACAGCAGTAGAGCTTTCTCACTCTCCAGCTCTGATCGTCAATGTCCTCTACCTCCTCATCAATTGATCATTCTCTCTCCAGGGTTCTCTTTGGGACCATAGTCAAGAAAATCGGGAAGGTTTTTGCGACTTCTGGAGACTCAGCCCGAATCCTGGACCGTGGTTTCATCCGGGGTGGGAAATGCGATTTGGGGTCCTCCCTCAGGAAATGCGCAGGGTCTTTTGCGATTTTTTTAACCGGGTGTCCTCCTAGACCCAGAGTCCTATTCCCATCGGAAACACTAGCACGTGTATTTACAATGGGAAAAGCCTTTCGGCACCCGTTGTCCAGTGGAGCAGGAGAGCCTGAGGAATGGTGGTGGCCCCCAACATGAAGCTGTCTTTGAACGGGCCAAAGCAAAGCAGCCTAAACCAAAGCCACCCAAAGCCACCCAAGCCCAAAGAAGGGTGAAAGAACCTTGAGGAAACCACATCCCTGGAAGGAAGGTAAAGCAGAGCAGACGAAGGTGTGGAATGCAGACAGGTGTGCACCAATTAGGGCCCCATATGCAAAACGGGGAAAACAACAGGTTGGCATGTGGAAATGCATGAATCCCACCGAGCCGGGCAGAGAAGGTCTGGAATGCGGCAAGGTGTGAACCAGAGGGTCAGTCTTACGTGGCTTGCCGTGAAGACCATCTGGCCTGCACTGCAAAGGCCTGGGAGACTCGGAGCTGGGCGGCCATTTTAAAGGGCCTGAGGTTGTCCTCCTTCGTCCCAGGTCCTCAAACTTGAGGGGAATTCTAAATGACTGTGAGACCTCCGCCCTTGCGTGAAGTGCGGTCCATGGGGCCCTTGGCCTAGAGGACCCCTTGGGGGCCGGGACGGCCCAGCCGTCCAGGTGATGGACACCCCTGTGGGCAGGCTCTACACGTACTTGAGGAGTGCCCTTGAGTTTTGGGGGGTGGGGAATTTCCAGCAGCTCCGCTGATTTCCATAAACCAGGGCTTGGCCACCTCAGCCTCTACAAGACCCCTGTCTCCAGAGAGAGCACAGTGGGCCAGCATTCTTCGGACCAGCCGGTCGCTTCTTCTCGCTGCTCGGACCTCGCAGCATGGATTCCTCCAGCACGTCCTGCACATCCAGCGGTAGGTTGACCTCTGCCTCTGGGCTGGGGGTTGCAACTCCCAGAGGCCGGGAGCCCTTCATGCCTGTGCATCCTGCCTCAATACAGCCATGCTGTTCATTAGGGCATGTTCAGACATTGGGCTGGCCTTTTGCCAGCGCTCATTGGGCCTCAACGAAGCAGCCTCGCCTCAGAATGACACCCCTTCTCCATACCCATGGGAGTTTCGCTCTGGGGTGGAAGTTGAGGTGGTCTCTTCCAAGAGAGGTGCCCACGCCGATCACGCATCCCCGGGCGAACCGTCCTAAGCGCATTTCTCAGGGCCCATACTCTCCTTTGTCGCTGGCCAACCTTTCCATCCAACCGAATGGATCTTCATGACTGCAGTGGGCACCTTTGGGATTTAGAGTGCGAGTAGCCTTTGAATTGTGATCTCTTGGCCTGGCTTCCCAACCAGTGGGATGGATATACACCCCGGCGGGTTTATTCCCCTCTTTCTTTCTTTTTGTTCCCGGGGAGGGTTTCCTTTGGATGCTTGGTGATGTTGGGAGCATTTTGACCCCAGGTCATCTAGAGTGGACAGCACGTTCCTGGGAGCTCTTCTCCAAAGGTCAAGCCTTTTTGCATGACTGAACTCTGTGCACGTCTGGCCTTTGTATCACCCAGGGGCGTCAAGGAATCTTGATCCCAGGCCGGAGGGAACCATGTGGAGCTTATGTCTCTCTTTCAAGGGTTTCCAGCTCCCGTGGAGTTTCCCCACACATAATGCCTACTCCATTTCTCGCGCTCAGCCCTGTCAGTCTCTCTCTGTCTCTCTCTCAGTCTCCCTCTCTCTCAGTCTCTCTCTCTCTCTCCATTTGTCTGCTGGGACCCTGTGGGTCTCACTTTCTATGACTCCTTGGTTCCCTCCCAACTCAGCCTTAGGGGATCCATTTCTTCTCCGCTTTGGCCCCTTACGGCTACATGAATGGCACCCTTGACGTGGTACACGATGGCCTCGACAGTGTAATAGGCAGACTTGTTGTTGGTGTTTGAAGTGGTCATCAGTGCATGTGCTGAGGTGCGTCCTGATGGACCCTTGCCCGGTTGAGTTGGATTTTCTAGTCGATCTGCTGGATGTCTCTTTGTCCTGATGTATAAATATCCGCGACTGTTGGAAGCTCGCCTGAAGAGAAGTTGGCTTTGCGTGTATGCGGAAGCAAATGCCTGGGAGACACAGCATCGAGGAGCAGAGGAAGTGGTCTTCGACGGCCTTTGCTTTGGGGGCTGTGGGGTAAGAGCTTCGCAAGGGGACCCGCCATGGGGCCGTCAGTTGCATGCGAATCACCAAGGAAGTATTCCTGGGTGCCGGCCGGACAGAAGGGAGACCAACCCAGGGGGATTCCCTGCTTCTGTGTGCTTGCACAGGTCTAGACGAGGAGAGCCCACACTGAGGCCATGTGGCTGAGAGCAGGCAACGTGTTGCTAGTGGGCATTTCGGGAGGAGAGGCTCCTGGTGGCATTGAGCGTGGCATAACTCAGGAACCTCTGGATTTCGTGGATGCAACGATGTGCTGGAATCCACACGTCCGCAGGCCATCACAGACTTTTCCCTTGGGGTGATGTGTCCCCGCGGCCCTTTCTACCATTCTTGTCCACCAACACTAGGGCCTGAACACACATCGGCCCGGGGTCCTTTTTGTGCAGGCAGGCCCTCCTGGACTCACGGTGGCCCAGCCACAGCACGAGGGAGCATACTCAGGGTTTCTCGAGCTGGGGAGCCGTTTTGCGTGGAGTACCATCAGGGCTTCCTTCGGAACGGGTGCGGTGGTGGTGTCGGCAGCGCCGAGAAGCTTTCCTTCTCTAGCCCCTAGAAGCACAGTCAGTGTTTGGGGGTGGTTTGCATGGTTATATTTGTCTTTGGGATCCTGCCACTCATATGCTTAGGCTTTGCTGATAGGCCCTGGACGTAGGGAGAGAGGCTGATGGGATTGGCCGAGAGGCCACACTGCCAGAGACATCGTGCATAAACCCATCAGTACACTCGATAGCAGCGTTAGGCCAAAGCCGAGTTTCCTCCGAAGACGCTGATGTCCCTTCACACTAGGGTCTTCCATCCATTTCCTTTGCCACATGGCCATGGGAAGTGGGTGGAATGGGCCCCAGGAAATGGAGTTCACATCCCCTCTCGTAGGCATCCTTGGTGTCCCCATGTTCCCCAATCCGCTGGTCTTCTGCTGGTAGAGATGTCTTGGCCCCAGCTTTGAGCGAGACAGCCCTTGCCTCGGGGACCTTCTCCATGGTTGAAGCAGCCCAGCAAGGCCCCGAGGGCACCAGGGATCTGCATCGAGGCTGACACACATCCCTGAGCTTCCCCCATAGGTCCTTGGAATCCGGGTGGTCCTTGACCTGGGTTGCCCTGTCAGGGTGCACCATCTGCGGCAGGCCACTGGGAACCTCTGCCACTTGCAAGGCTTTTCTCCAAATGCACACATCACCGGGTGTACGGGGTCTGGATGTCGATGTAGCCTCCTGAAAAGTCAGTCGTGGTGTGTGAAGAGAGCCATGCTTCAACCCCTTGGTTTGCCTCTCTGCCTTCCTTGCCACTTTCTGTCTTCCATTCGCCTTAACACCTTTCTCCATCCGTACCTTCCTCACAAGACATCCCTCCTCCACACGGCGAGCCTTGCTGCTCACCTCCTGCATCTCCTCTACAGCAGTAGAGCTTTCTCACTCCAGCTCTGATCGTCAATGTCCTCTACCTCCTCATCATTGATCATTCTCTCTCCAGGGTTTCTCTTTGGGACCATAGTCAAGAAATCGGGAGGTTTTTGCGACTTCTGGAGACTCAGCCCGAATCCTGGACCGTGGTTTCATCCGGGGTGGGAAATGCGATTTGGGGTCCTCCCTCAGGAAATGCGCAGGGTCTTTTGCGATTTTTTTAACCGGGTGCCTCCTAGACCCAGAGTCCTATTCCCATCGGAAACACTAGCAGTGTATTTACAATGGGGAAAGCCTTTCGGCACCCGTTGTCCAGTGGAGCAGGAGAGCCTGAGGAATGGTGGTGGCCCCCAACATGAAGCTGTCTTTGAACGGGCCAAAGCAAAGCAGCCTAAACCAAAGCCACCCAAAGCCACCCAAGCCCAACGAAGGGTGAAAGAACCTTGAGGAAACCACATCCCTGGAAGGAAGGTAAAGCAGAGCAGACGAAGGTGTGGAATGCAGACAGGTGTGCACCAATTAGGGCCCCATATGCAAAACGGGGAAACAACAGGTTGGCATTGGAAATGCATGAATCCCACAGAGCCGGGCAGAGAAGGTCTGGAATGCGGCAAGGTGTGAACCAGAGGGTCAGTCTTACGTGGCTTGCCGTGAAGACCATCTGGCCTGCACTGCAAAGGCCTGGGAGACTCGGAGCTGGGCGGCCATTTTAAAGGGCCTGAGGTTGTCCTCCTTCGTCCCAGGTCCTCAAACTTGAGGGGAATTCTAAATGAGTGAGACCTCCGCCCTTGCGTGAAGTGCGGTCCATGGGGCCCTTGGCCTAGAGGACCCCTGGGGGCCCGGGACGGCCCAGCCGTCCAGGTGGGACACCCCTGTGGGCAGGCTCTACACGTACTTGAGGAGTGCCCTTGAGTTTTGGGGGTGGGGAATTTCCAGCAGCTCCGCTGATTTCCATAACCAGGGCATGGCCACCTCAGCCTCTACAAGACCCCTGTCTCCAGAGAGAGCACAGTGGGCCAGCATTCTTCGGCCCAGCCGGTCGCTTCTTCTCGCTGCTCGGACCTCGCAGCATGGATTCCTCCAGCAACGTCCTGCACATCCAGCGGTAGGTTGACCTCTGCCTCTGGGTGGGGGTTGCAACTCCCAGAGGCCGGGAGCCCTTCATGCCTGTGCATCCTGCCTCAATACAGCCATGCTGTTCATTAGGGCATGTTCAGACATTGGGCTGGCCTTTTGCCAGCGCTCATTGGGCCTCAACGAAGCAGCCTCGCCTCAGAATGACACCCCTTCTCCATACCCATGGGAGTTTCGCTTGGGTGGAAGTTGAGGTGGTCTCTTCCAAGAGAGGTGCCCACGCCGATCACGCATCCCCGGGCGAACCGTCCTAAGCGCATTCTCAGGGCCCATACTCTCCTTTGTCGCTGGCCAACCTTTCCATCCAACCGAATGGATCTTCATGACTGCAGTGGGCACCTTTGGGGATTTAGAGTGCGAGTAGCCTTTGAATTGTGATCTCTTGGCCTGGCTTCCCAACCAGTGGGATGGATAACACCCCGGCGGGTTTATTCCCCTCTTTCTTCTCTTTTGTTCCCGGGGAGGGTTTTCCTTTGGGATGGTGTGATGTTGGGAGCATTTGACCCCAGGTCATCTAGAGTGGACAGCACGTTCCTGGGAGCTTCTCCAAAGGTCAAGCCTTTGTGCATGACTGAACTCTGTGCACGTCTGGCCTTTGTATCACCCAGGGGCGTCAAGGAATCTTGATCCCAGGCCGGAGGGAAACATGTGGAGCTTATGTCTCTCTTTCAAGGGTTTTCCAGCTCCCGTGGAGTTTCCCCACACATAATGCCTACTCCATTTCTCGCGCTCAGCCTGTCAGTCTCTCTCTCTCAGTCTCTCTCTCAGTCTCTCCTCTCTC